>NW_009645764.1:0-2183 GCF_000690535.1 Cariama cristata
CTCTCCCCCCAGCCACTGTTGTAAGATGATGGCTTGGAGAAGTGGTTAGTCCTGAGTTTGTGTGCCACATGAGTGGCCAACAGTTCCTCAGTAACTAGGTGTAATGACTCATGCCAAAGCAAGCAATTTATGGAGAAAGTAAACAAAATATGATGGAGTATGTCATGTATGGAGAAAGTAAACAAAGGGCCAAACCCTGATATCCTTGCTCAGATTCTGACTCACACAAAACGCTAATGTGAAATAAATCTCAATTAGAAACAACCGAATGGGAGTGTCAGGATAAGGTGGAAGAGAAATCATAGAGGTTATTCCAGGCCAAGGCAGCGTCAGACAAGGATGTCATGGCTGAGGCATTCATAGACCTCTGAGAACATTAGATGGCTAGGTCCTGAGCCCAGCTCTTCCACTGTCCCCGTTTTGCCTGGACTTCCCAACAATCCGCCTGTTTTTTCTAATCACTCCCTAGCATTTGGAGAGACCTTTTCAAAAACCTATCAGATCAGGCTGCAATACCAGATATCAATCAAAATCACTCTCAGCACTCACATACTAGTTTCCTCCCTTATCTTGAAACGGCAGACACAGCTCCCTGACAATAGGCATCGTTAGTGTCGAGGGATTCGGGGTTCTTTGAGGAGTAGTTTAGCAAATCTCTCCCTCTGGGGTGCTTATTCAAAACTTCACCCAGGTAGCTGACTACCAGCCCCGTTCCTCCAGGAGCCCAAGCCGTGCAAACGGCGCTGTACAGGCAGCGGCTTGGCTATCAAAGGAGCCACATGAGCACATGTAAGCCTAGTCAAGGGCTTTACTTCCAAAGTACCCACAAAATCACCTTGAAAAAAAATATTGTCTTGTAGGGGTACTGCAGGCAACTAAAGGTTTTCATTGATCTTGAATTGCTGCAGCCTTGAGTGTGTTTTATGTCCGTATGAGGATAATTGCGCAACAGTTTGAGCGGCACAGCTCTGGTACTGGAAAATGTTTTCCCTGTGCAACCGGCACCATCAAGTGGAGAAAAGCATTTTTGCATTGGTTTCTGTTACAGCATGGGTATTAATACATGACTCTGGGCCTAAGCTTCCCATAAACCATACAGATTTGGAAATTGCCCTGAATAAAGGCATTTCATTTACACTTGAAATAAAAACACCAGGTAAGTTCCTTGAATTCTCAATTAAAAGAGGCTGGGCATCAGCGGGTACCTTGCAGATTACTAAAACCAGTGTTGTTCAGCCATAGAAAGCTCTCTGTCTAAGGCTATCGGTTTTACAAAGCCATTTAACGATGAATTTCCTCGTTTTACAGCTAATGAAAATAACACGCAGTTTGTTCACTTGGCAGGAGAAAAAGGATAGCTCTGAAATTCAGCCAGTTGTCCAGGAAAGGGTCCACAAAGTTCAAATTTTCTTTTTATTCATTCTTAATATAACTATTTCTGTATCGTGGTACTTTGGAGCCCTATCTGATGACCCATCTCTCTCTCTCCTCTAACTCTTAGCGTCCTGGCAGGTCCTAACGAAGAACGTCGGTATGTTTTGGACAGAAGCAGAGTGGTGCGCGAGGGTCTGGCACGCACCTTTGCTCCAGAAGCAGCACCCTGTGCCTGGGTGCTCAGCGCTCGGAGGGAGACAGGCAATTCCCAGAGGGCCCTGGAGTTGAAAATCCCTGGAAAACTGTGGCCCCGCACTCCCCACCCAGCTTGTATCCCCTCAAACGCTGGGAACAGAAGTGTTTGTGGGATTTAAAGAGGTGTTAGTTGGCGGATCTTGCCATGAAAACTCACTGATGCAAAGAACCGAATTCCCCTTGTTGGTTTGTAAGGAAATGATGCTGTCCTTGCGTTTGTCACCTCCTTCAAACTGCCCGTTGTCACAAGCCGCCAGGAAAGCTTAACCTCAGCGCTTGCCCTGAGGGAGGCAGGGCACCTTGCTTTAGTTCCTGCAGGAATTATTTCTATTAAGACTTTTTTTGACATTGAGAAATGGCTTTTTTTTGCGAATCCATTCGGGGGAAAAAAAACCAAACAAAAAAACCCAAACCGAAAACTCAACCAGCTTTCAGTGCCTCATTTTTAAAAGCACTCACAGCGGAGCTGAGTGAATCCTGACGGTTATTCCTAAAAGCATCAGCAGGGCGGGGTGAAAATTGTCACGGCGCTAAAATTCCCTGCTGACAGAAAC
>NW_009645765.1:0-2190 GCF_000690535.1 Cariama cristata
AGCTGCTCACTGGACTAGATGACAGTGTATTGCAGCAGGATGTTACCAGGATGAAAATTCCTACAACCAAAAAAGCACGGGTTTATTATATTTTGTCTAGTGTTTATATTTCTGTGAATTATTTGAAATCTCCTCCTTTTATCCCAGGTTGTATGAAACTTTAATTGGTAGCTTTATTCATAAAGCATTGAGTAGTTTTTTAATCTATACAAGAGACCATAGTGAGGAAGAGTTTCATAAAGGACCTTGAAAACTCCTATCAAAGACAGCAAGTCATTATCACTAACAATGAAAATGAAAAGCAATACTGAAGTCATAAATAAAATTGGGACTGTCCTAAAATTCAGGAATAACCTCTCTCTCTTTCCACACATGCTGTAAAGAATTGAAATTATACAGTTCAGAGCATTTCTCTTATCTGAGCAGTAGGTAGAAAAAGTACATCTTCCCAAAACCAAATGATGCTTGGATAATTGACAGCATTAGTGCAACCTCATGTAAATAGAAGATGAAAGGTGAGAAGGAGGAAGCAAATACCAGAATTTTTATGACTTTATCACTTCTCCTTGAAAACCTGGAGGCATAACACTCGTAAAACATTACAGACACCAAGAGATCTAATGAACACACAAAAAGCATCATAAAGAGATGACATTTGCATTAAAGGGGGCTTTATCTGTTGCATAATTGCATCTGAAGTAGTGTAGGAAGCTGAACAGAAGAACTGCCAACCTAACTCACTAAATCAGAGGGAGGTTATACTGCAGGAGCCCAATAATCGTGCCATAGTTGTGCTTTAATGGTGCCAGGAGATGGATATGGCAGCAGCAGCCGGTGCGAGATCTCGCAGCCCAGGGAACCTGCCTCACTGTAGGTTGTGAAGCTCTTCATCCTGTAAAAGGAAGAGCAAAAGGAGTAGTAGTATGACTTACTCATTTCAAAAGTGACAAAATAATCAGTGTCTTCAAGACAGTAATACAAAAAAATTATTTCTTTGCCAGCTAGTTTTAGATCACAGCACAAATCAGAGCAAATGATTAATTCTTCTATGGAGGTACGGTCTGTATTGTTGTTAAAGTTCTGTTTTACAGTAATGCTGAAATCAAGCCTTCTAACTTTTTCTGTTCTGGAAGAATACGATTCTTGTTTTTACTTATGGGTGATATCAATGATGCAATGGAATTGTGCACACCAGCAAACTGCAGTGGTAACCCATAATATGAGGCTGTGCAGTTGCCTGTGTTGAATAATGTGCAGATACCAGGCATTATATGTGATTCTGCCTACCCAACAGAAAACTTCGGGGAGCCTCAGATGTGACGCCATTTTTCTCAATGTAGAATTTATAGAAGCTGTGGTATCTGCCGAACAGCGGTGCCCATTCTGGGCACTCAAAACTACCACTCAAACGTGAATTCCTAACGAGGCGTTGATTTGCATCTGTCCGTAGCTGCAGCTCACCTAGAGCGTAGCAGCAAATAGACATCCTGGGGTGAAGGACCACACTTGTATTCTGCGTGTCTCTGTGTCTTCCTAGGGCTGTCTACAAAGCACACGTTGCGTTCAAGTTGGCAGCCTTGCAGTTTTTTAAATCTTAATGTTTTATACTTAATTCAAGTCTTTCTCAGACCTTGTCTTTGCCTGTGCTCGAATACGTTGATGATCTTGCCAATATGCTTCAGGCTGTTAATCACATCACTACTACTGTGACCTTACAATCTGCTTTTTTTTTTTAAAGGAAAAACAGCAAAGATTATTTGTTGTTGAATCACTGCTTTTGCTGCTTGCTTTTTGCCTTTGGGCCCTTCTCCACCTTTTCTCCTCTTGCCCTGAGTGTTTCACCACCTGTGTGAACTGATTGGTAAATCTTTACATTTAGAGCAATGTGATTTCTTTTTTGGATTTCTGAATGGAGGAAACTTTACTGCTTCTTGAAATTTTTGCAGAGGGCTGATTTAAAGTAAAAGCTATTCTTTGTATTTATCTACATTATATTGTAACAACTGCATTATATCCTTGTGTTTTCTGGTTCATCTTGCAAGTACGTATTTTGCTTTTCTACCCCTTTTCTAGGGTAGACCTCACAAAGTTCTGGTTTAGAATGAGCAAAAACTGGAAAGGATTTTGCAGAAACCTTTACTTTCCTCAGAAAATGTTCTTGACTCTTGTTTTGATTTCTTAAAGAAACAT
>NW_009645766.1:0-2195 GCF_000690535.1 Cariama cristata
GTCCCAACACTGAGCCCTGAGGAACACAATATAACATGTAAAGTTTCATATAACAATAAGGTTTCATGAAATGACTCCCAGGTATCCGAATCAGAAAACAGAGAAAGTGCACTGGCCTCAGGCAATCAGCATTCCCAAAATTTGTCTCTGCATTCACCACAGGGAAATCAGTCCCGTATTTTTATAAATATAAAAATACTACATTTGAACTAAATAAAACAGTCCTGGCAGCATAAGACAAATAATGTTTATTTGCCTAGTGTAATCAGGATAATGAGAAATGAACCATTTACACTAATAATCTCAGATTGTTATGAGTAAGACTAACTTGTTTGCAGAGACATTCCTAAATGACAAGAAGATATTGTACTATGTATACACTACACTTCCGAGATATATGAATTGAGGGAGCTAAGAACATTGCAAATACTTTTAGATTCATTGGAACGGGAAAAGAGAACAAAGAGTAAATCTCAAGATTTAATACTAAATTTGTTCCCTACAGTCCAGTGTTAACTCTGGGAACTTTACTCAGATCTGTGAATTGCAGAAGCATGTCCTGAATCTTACTGCAATTTTCCATTTAGCAACCTACCCTGAAATGTTATTGTTAGCATTCCCAAAAAGCCTGCATACCAGAAACATGCTAAAGCATGCCTTTATTGGCAGATGCAATAGTAGTATATTTATTACCTAGAGGAGGCAGCTTTTGTAGATTATATACATTTTTTGTACATTGACTTCTGAATGCTTTGGTGATTACTATTTATTTGCTTCATGTGACATAGATGACCACTGCAACTTTTAACTGACCACTTTTTTTGTTCATATTTCAAGACTTCAAACATTTTGCTCTTGGTTAATTGACTAATATTTGTTCAAACTGACTTCTACTTTAAATCACTTCCAAGAGTGAGAATTCAGGGCAGAATGGGTTTGCTGGTTTATTTTTTAACAATATATAAGAAACAAACTATTAGAGAAATGATGCTATTGATTTTCTTTTCTACAGGATCCTCCCTGGATTTCGTTGTCCTTCTTGCCCCCCTTTGCTTCTCCTGCTGAGATGCTGTTTCTACACTAAGAAACATACCATTTTTGTGAATGAGGTCAGCATGTGTTTAGATCACTGCTCTACATGGAGAATTAAACTATTCAGTGAATCCTGAAAAGCTAAACAATCGTTAATTCTAGTCTCATTGAAATAAATTAATATAATTTTAAGATTTGAGTATTATTAATACAAACTTCTTACAGGAACTAGTGGTGTTCCCAGTATATTATGATACACAAGTACAGCTATAAAATAGTCCATGTTGATCAACAAAATTTGACAATACTTTTTAAAAGAATGAGTTTTAGTTCCCCACGGGACATGTCCTTCAGACAGTTGTCCCTCACTAGCTTTTTTCTCCTATCTCCCAACGTCAACAAAACTAGAAGAGCAGATCAACAACAAAAATCAGAATAATCATCACCTGCTTTCTGATGTACATCAGAGGGAGAGGTGGTGTTTACTGTAGCACAATAGTGAAGAGTTGCATGACTCGTACAATTCAAAATCTAAATTTCACCACAATTTATATACTCATTTGTTCAGCTGGCACTGGTTGCAGTGCACAAACAGTGAACAAAGATTTTTTTTTCTTGTATTTCTAGTTGAAATAGCTTGGTTTGAACATTAAAGATATTTTTTTAAAGTACTGAATGTTCTAGTTGTGTAGACCTTTTGTAAGTCTTTTTTTCTTTTTGTCTAAATGTGAACTAAGGTTTTTAGAAAGCTATCCTGCTTGATTTTTAAACAAATGATATGTTTATAACACTCATAGAAGATCTTTTTCTGCATATACCTGATCACATATTTTTTTACTGTAACAGACAGGGCTATGCCAGGATACTATTCACTTGACATTGATACTTATCTTTTCTGGTTTTATGGTGACACATTTGAGTTTTTGGCATACCTAATGTACTGAACTCCTGATACAAATGACTGCCTTCCACTCACTATGAAAGTTAGGGAGGCCTATCCTAAGTTATAAATTATTTTTCCTTAGACCTTTCCTATTACTTGAAGATACTTTTTCTACTGAGGTAGGTCTCATTTCATCACTGTCATACCGATAGCTATTTTAAAGTGCAATAATGTATTATATATCCATGAATACATTATAATTTAATATAATTTATTTTAT
>NW_009645767.1:0-2194 GCF_000690535.1 Cariama cristata
GTCCCTTGAATGCTTATGCGTTGTGTTAAATGCTGGATGCAACATGCACAATGTCCTAGCAGCAGGTCGCAGGACCTGGGTCTCCCCAAGCCTAACCACCATCACTTTTTGCCTTACTCCCTGGCCAAAGGGATCTTGCTGTCCTGGCTGAGAAGTGCCAGAAGGGACTAGCACTGCTCTAGTGGCTGTGCAGTCATTTGGCAGGCAATAGTTTAAATTTCCAGAGGCCGTCAAGTCTGGATGTTCCATGTCCTGGGGTAGCCAGTTTGGGATGGGATAAAGCTCAATTTCTTCTCTGAAGAAATGATATGCAGTGTTCATGCCAAGCACATGGAAATGCCTCTTTGGAAGCACTGAGTGAGACACAGGATTTCAGGCTGACTCCTCTCCTCTGCATTTCATATTCCCTGAAATATATTAGGTAGCATTGCAAAGAAAGGAGGAAATGCATTTTCTTCCTGCTTAACAGATCGGATCTTGTTCCAGAGTGCCAAGAACCTGCACCTTGAATGTACTCAAGTATTTGCTAGAAGGTGAACTCTTAAGACTGTTTCAGAAGAGAACAGTAGGTAGCCCTGCGTGCTAAATATGAGAGAAGGCAAACGACAGGAAGGACTGAGTGTGTTTTTACACATAAAAATACCATAAAAGTCATGTTTTGTTCACTTGTAATAGATGCTACTCTCTCTCATTTTTTTTAAAAAACAAATACATGTCTGTGTTCAGGACACGGTTGGGAACACATGTAGGAACAGACATGTACTGCAGGTGATGTTTTGGTTTAGGATCCTTTTCTGACTTTTTTCCTATCTCCCAGCTGTATTGCAGAAGGGCACCCCGATGTCGTGTTCCCTTCTTCCCAGGAAGAGGTATAGGTGCACTGGGTTCCTCTGCACCCACCGACCACCAAGAGCCCCAAGCATCGCTTGCTCTCAGGGACCCAGAATCTGCAGAGGTACCCGGGGGGGTTAACGATAGATTTTTCTTTAATTACCATCCAGCAGATGAAAGACAGATGTTTACTTTTAAGCCCCTTTCAGACCAGAGTAAAAAGCACTTTGAAATTTGAATTTCTGTGACATGAAGAAAAAGAAACAGCCCTCTAGTCAATGCTGAGTCTATTCTCCTGTTCTTCAGAGGGATTAAACTGAACCACTGCAAACAAAAATGTAAAGTTGCATAGTTCCGTTCTGTCACTTGTTTCACTGTCACAGCGGTTAAATCTGCAAGTTTTTTCTAACTTTTGCCAGTTCAGCTTGAAATTTCAGAATCTATTCAGCAATTTTTTTCTGCCTTGTACATCACTTGTGGTAAATAATGGGAGAAGAAAGTCAGTTCACTATTTTTCTAAGACTGTATGGCACAATGCAGGAAAAGATTTTGTTTATTCTTCAAGAGCTCTACTGACGTCATGTTCCTCAGAAAAATAAGGTTGTCTCTTTTTATGCTAACAAAGTCCTTATGGTCCAAAGGCAAAGCTGGGCAAAATTTTGCTCTTGTCTTAACTGACTACTATATCTTTGGGCAGGATGAACCCTTTTGTTATCTTTTATGTCATAATTCTTTTAACTCTTGGGGGCTGCATAAAAAAAAGGTGAATAGAGGGCTGCAAGAAATAATTTTAATCAGCTTTTGTGAACTTTTCCATGTTTTAAAAACAACTTGCGCTATTTAGTATGGGAACTTAAATACAGCTGGGATGGGACTTCTGTATCAAAAACATTTCCTCTATTAAAAACCTGGAAACTGGCTGTCATTACTCTTGCTTCTCTTTCTTCCCAAATCAAATAGTTCTGCCAGCTGCTTGTTTTGTTTAGCAGTCTCAGTCGGAGAGATATCATGCCTAATCACAGTATCATTTTCTAATGTTCACTGGAAGGAAATCTCAAATTGTTCTTGAGAACTTAAATATCAGGCTTATTATAAATCTGATTAAGCAGGGGCACCAGTTCTTGAAGGCAGAATGAATACAACTCCCAGGGAACAGTGAAAAAGAAAACTAAATATCATTGAACCTCGCTATTCACAGATTATTGCAGGAGACTGGTCTTCCCCAATGTATGGCTTTTCTCTGCTCTCACTAGTTTATTTACCTATCAATTTCTTTTTCATTTGTTTATAAAAGTTCAAAATGTAAAGGGAACTGGCAAAATCTATCCCTGCAGTCTTTGCTAATATGCCCCACATGAACTGA
>NW_009645768.1:0-2101 GCF_000690535.1 Cariama cristata
AAAAAAAACCCCTACCAACAGAAAAAGTAAAGAAAAAGAAGTTTGAAAGGTAAAAGAAGAGGTGAGAGAAGAGTGAAGGCCACGTGAGAGAAACAGAAGGAAGTGACTGATCAGATTTTCTTTGGGGTACTTTTGGGAAGAAAAAAAAAAAAAATAGTGTTGTATAAAGGATCAACCAGACTATCTGCACTTCTGATCAATCTACGCTTCAGAGAGACTACAGAAAAAAATCACACCATTAGCAATTCACTCTGTGCTCTGTACGAAACCTAATTACATATGCTGTTCTAAAGCAAGCTCTCTCTCCACCCATCACAACCAAAGAGCACTGAATCTCCTCCTTGCATGCAGCATTTCTTCTAGAAATTGGTGCATGTGGCATGATTTACACTACACCCACAGTGACTTCCCGCAGCCCTTTGAAATGCATACAAATCAGCCCAGCTCTCTTTCCCCTTTTCCTGCTTCAAGACTAATAATTTTCCTCCTATAAAGTTCATAAAACCTAATTGTGGGGGAAACAAGGGCACTCGTATCACCAAAATGGTGGCTTCTTGAATGATAATGAGCAACCACGCATTGAGGTCCCATCTTGTTTACATCCTAACACACATCTTGCCAATTAACTCGATCCAACAGAGCTTTTTCATTACAGTTTCTCAGGACCTCTCTCCTGTTTCTGTTTCTATTTCTCTCCTATTTCCTATGGTTTTTTCCCTGCCGCTGTGCAGCACATCACAGGCCGCTGAAGAGCCCCAGATCTCCAGGAGGGATATTGCCTCTGTACTGCCGTTGCCATCCCAGGGCTTTGAATTGCCAAAAGCTAGTCAGCTCCCACCCGAGTATTTAGAGTCCAGCAGGTATTCCCCTGCACACATCTTTCCCTCTGCTCTTTGCTGAGTGTTTCTGAGCAGAATGGATGCAGAAGAGACAAACCCCTTCTGACAAATCCCCATCCCCTCCTGCCTGGTCCCATGGACAAGTTAAAGCTACTGTCTCCTCCCATAGCCCTTCCTGGGCTGCCCTGGCGAGAAGGATGAGGATGCGCGTACAGGTGAGAACAACTGTGTTTCTTGTTACTCTGCCCTTCTCCATCCAGGTCAGTAAAACGCCTTATCCCTAGAGCCCCTGGAGATCTTCAGAAGTCTCCAAGGGAGACACACAGAGCAGTAATAAATGAAGCAGGGGCTGAATACCAAAAAGCTCTGAACTTCACTGCTACGTGATTTTTATTTTTTTTTTCATCATTCATACCTGATACTCAGTTCCTTCACTTATCTATTCCAGGTCTTATACCGGGAAATAAGTGCAAACCTGCACGGATCTCAGGAATTGCAGTAGCTCCTTATGTTACTTTTCCTCAACACAGAAGCGATGTAATTCTTCTGGAATTTAAAAATCAATTAAGGGACAGCAGAGCGTGAGGTATTTTTGTGTTTTCTTGAAGTTAGAGGGCTTAGTCACTCTGAGCAGAAATGAAGAATAAATACAACTGGAATTAAAACTCTCAGACTATCAGACAAATGAAATTTCTTTCTCTGCTGTCAGCTTCTCTGGCCTTTCATCAAGTACTGTCAGATACAGCAGCACACCTTGCATGCCTGATGCAAAGTCCCCGCTGCTCAGAGCGAACCAGCAGCAATGGAGAGGGGAAGCTGGGCGGTCAGGTCTAGCTTGCAATATTCCTAGGACTTCTGTATTCTGCCATGAGGTCTAATCGCATGTTTTGAACCCAAATGAGAAATTATACATTAGTCGGCGTTATGAATCAGAGCTACCATAGGTAATCTATTTTGTTCCCACAATACATCTTTCTTCTAAATAAGAAACTGTTCATCAGTCTACCTTTAAAATAAGATCTACTTCTCTTTGTATTGGAGAAAGAAGACAGATTACTCATGATGGTGTCTTGTATCCTATTACAAAAGCCCCGGGAGATGTGAAATGAACAGAGCTATATGTAACTAAAGAACGCGTGGAGTAGGTTCACTAAGTTGAAAAGAATTATAGAGAGACTTCATGATTTATAAAACAATATGAGTGTAAGGCAAAAAGAAGAAAGTTAAGCCGTGAAGTGGAGATACATCTAGTTAGGATGAAT
>NW_009645769.1:0-2198 GCF_000690535.1 Cariama cristata
GGGGAACACCACTGGTGACTGGCTGCCAATTGGATTTAACTTTATTCACCACAATTCTTCGGGTGAAGTTCCCACCTTCCACAAGACCATTGTCACTTGAAGTTTATAGAGTGGAAAAGACAGTTACCATCTATCTTGTCAAGACAAGTTTATGTATTTCAAAGTTTGTAACAAACTCCATATTAAATTCCTGAGCCACAGCAGAACAGTTTTATAGCAATTCAAATGCTTATTCTCATAACTTGACAATTCCCTTAGCTCCCCTTACCTTTTCAACGTTTTGGAAATAGAATTGGACAAACAGGAGGGTGACTGCAGCCTCGCGTCCAAAGTATAGTCATTTAGTAGTGTTAATAAGTGGAAAAGGTAAGTTCTCCTGATCTTACACAGTCCTACTGCGTATACAATGCCAGATGTGTGCAAAGCATGCTAAATTTTCCTAGTGCCATAATATTTGTTTCACAGTTTCCTTAGTAAAATAAAAATTACACATATTTTATAGGCCTATAAACATATAACTTTGATAAAGCACATTCATTAAGTTTGCCAAATAAATCAGGAATATATTTTAAAAATGTACAAACAGTTGCCTACTTGCATATATAAATTCACTTCTAAAAATATGTGTATGTCAATACAGTAACTAAATTAATGCTGTATCTCTAACCTACAATCCTCCGAGCTTTTCTGTATATATCTTCTTCATCGTCAACAAAACAAATCTTTAGGTGGAAACATGATAATGCAGACTTCTTTCTATGGTAACTTTTTTTCACTCTGTCAGTAGTAGCAAAGTGACATACAAGGTCCGAAAAGACCACCTACATCAATGTTTAATGAACTGTGATTACTGGCTTCTTTTGTTTGGTGTGCAGTAAAAAGAAATGTTTCCATTGTAATTTTCATCCTGTCGTCACATTTATTAACACAACAGAACACTGTAGTTGCAAAAGGGAAGGGGAAGGGGAAGGGAAGGGGAAGGAGGGGAGGGAGGAACCAAACCTTGAAACAGAAATCAATTTAACTATAAAGTCACACATAAAGTTGTTGGCAATTCCATGTATTCTGTTCTTAAATTCAGTTTTCTAGTTCTCCTTTGCATTCACAATGCCTATTCACAAAGCCTAGCTAAAATTTTCCTAGGTATGGGAGTAGCCTGTTCTTCATGTATGCAAGTAATTGTCATCAGCATCAAAGGGAGCTACATATTCATCAAAGGGAGAAAAGGCTGTATTTAGGGCTCATTTATTCTTTTTTTTACTTGGCAAATTTCCACATCCTTTGCAATAGCTTAAGAGTATGCAGTACAGGGATGGGAATATGAAACCATATTGTAATTCTGAGGTTGCTTGAGTGGTGGGCTTATCAAGTGTATGCTGAGACTGCTGTTCTGGGTATTGCCATCTGACACTATTCAGGTGTCAGGGGATCCATTTCCTCTTCTTTCTCTGGAATAATGACAAAAAAGAGTCAGCCAAAGAAAATCGTGATAATGTGTCATTGAGGGATTCCTCTAATGGTCGCTGCAATGGTTTATATTATTCAAGTAATGCAAAGGTATTCAGACTACAGCATTATCCAGACCTTACAAATGCATAAGGACAGCAGGGAATATTTTTGCTTCTTGCTGTAGCTCTAGCATAGATGCAGTGTAATGAGGTATGTAAGCTTAATATATATAGCTCACTCTCATTCCTGGAAAAATGCTTATGTTATGATTCTCAGCAACTTCAGGATGGAGTAAGATGAGCCTACCATGAATTCAGTCATCTAAGTTGCTATGAAGGGCACAGTGGTAGACAATCATGAAGATGCGAATACAACTTTTGCCCTCTTCCTCTGAATCTTGCTGCTCACATATCTTTGTGAATATCTGTATAACTCTGTATAGCTCCAATACAACTGCAAGTTTCTAATTTCTGTTTGTTGCTCATATTGAACAGTACCTAATAATATAGATAGTCCTACTAAAGTTAATAGTATTTTTGATAATGGTGCAAAATTACAATGAGATTTTTACCCCATACTATCCTTAAAATCAAATTAGTGATATATGGTTTGGAAAGGAGTGCAGTGACGATGAAAAATTGGACAGATTGCAGAGCTCAAAGGGTTGTAATTAGTGCTATGAAGTCAAACCGGTTGATCATTACCTGTAGTGTTCTTTGTAGAAAAGGACCTGGGATGCCAATAAACAA
>NW_009645770.1:0-2103 GCF_000690535.1 Cariama cristata
GATTAGACTTTATTATTATCCGCGCGGTGATCTTTTCGGCTGAGGGGAGATTTAAAAATCAATAGTGAAGTCGCATGCCTGACTGCTTGGACACTTACGGAAAAGCTGTTGGCCAAGGCCAATAAATCAATCCTCCTTTTTCTTTTCTCTGTCCTGTTTGTTTCTTTTCCGCCTCCAGAATTTTCTTCATTGCAGAAGGGAACCACATCTAACAAGGTGCCACTTTGAAATACATCATGCTTAAAGCCAACGTGCTAATTATAGATTAATATGAGGTAAAACTCCGTTGAAATGACATAGTGAAAAAAATCCAAGCTGATCAAATTTAGTATGTCATCGAATGTATTACGGTCGCTTAAAATCCTATGTCTAAGAGGACGCTGCATAATCTTCTGAACCCCATGACTCACTGGCACCAGCTTCTACTCAGAGAAGTGAAGTTAGAATTCATTTAGAGTTATTTTGCGGTAACCGGGCTCTCAGACCTCTGAGAGTTTTTACAGCCCCAGCCAAGGTACGTCCAGTATTTCCAGCCTGACACAGCAGCAGCCTACGGACGGAACAAGTAAGTGAAATGGAAGCGTTTAACAGGCTTCACACGTTTCATTTATTTGGATTTGAACTGAGGAGCTGAGCTGAGGCTTGAATCACCAGCGAAGGAAGAGCATAATTACTTGTCATTATATTCATTCAGATTTATAAATAATGTTTCTGGCTTTATTTTATCCAATGCTTAATTTAAAAATAATGATTAAAAATTAGCCCTTGGGCTACGTGCTGGATTATAGCCAGATGCCTTATTACTTCTCCTTGGGACTCCGGAAATATCTACATGGACTGGGAGGGAAAATGAAGGTTTCCCACTCAATTAGTTATGACGGAAGGACAGTGCGATGGCTTGAGCATTTCAGATTTTAATTGTTCCAAAACGACGAGGTATTTCACCAGAATCAACACGTACATGTTGGGAGAAATCACACTCTCCGAAAGGTGACGGTGCGGGTCTTTGGTACCCTCTCCGCTTCGCACCCGGCGGAACGCACAGCACGGCGCTTCTGGGTCGGTCTGTACGCACACGCACACGTAAGGAAATCGTAGGTGGCTGCATATCTGCACGTAAATTTCTCTAATATGTTTATATGTTCGGTGGCTGGAACAGCAGCAAAACAAGTGTTCCCTGATTTAGAGCACTTCCCAGATAACTGCAAACACTGATGAACCAAAATTCTTATGTAGAAAATGAATAGTTCCCTCACACGTACACACATACACACCCCCCAAAAAAAGAGAAAGGAAGAAAAAGAGAGAGAGAAAGAAAGGAGAGGAAAGGGGAACTCGATTTATTCTCATTTGTTTATCTCTAGATTTTTTCCCCCTTTCTGCAAATTCATTTGAATAGCTTTCAAGCTGCAAAATGGAAATGTGGCTCCTGCCCTCTATTTCAGCAGCAGCGTCCTGGCAACAGAGCAATTTTCTATCATCAAGGATAAATGGCATCGAACAGAACATTCTGATAAAAAAGAAAAAAAGCTTTAGCCCAAGAAGCCCATGATTGCTGCCCTTCCTGTCTGTCATCCCTTTACAAAATCCTCTCCTCCAAACCTGAGCTGCATGCTGTCAGAGCTAATAATGTCTTCTAAAGAAAAGGGGAAGAAACAGCATTCATGCACAATGTTCCCATTTATTACATAGAGTGCTTATTTAAAAATTGCAAATATCTTTGTTTGGTTCACTGCAAATTAAAACCAAGATGTAGGAAGTTACAAGATGCAACAATTATTCATGTCACAGCAGAGCATCAAACCCTCATATCTTGCTTTTCTATTGGTTAATATGCGTGTGTGTATGTGTGTGCGTGTGCGTGTGCATGCGTTGTGTGTATGCGTGTAACTCAGGGAATATCCCTTGCTGTGAAAATAAAAACCACTTCAGGTAAGTCTGTGTTTTGTTGTTTTAGAGCAAGGAGGGAAAGAAGTCATTACTGGTGCGAAGCAGGAAGAGGCTGTGCATGTGCTGTCTTTGCGGTCCCGCAGGGGGTTAAGCCCCAGGACTCATAGGAAGCCTGACAGGGAAGGCTGCTCTGGAAATGGGGTGCTTCGCTGG
>NW_009645771.1:0-2078 GCF_000690535.1 Cariama cristata
TTTTTTTTTTGTCTGCCAGTCTCAGAATCTAATTTAAAGAGAACATAGGAATTTGTGAACGCATGTCAGGCTGCAAATAGGCTAGGTCTCTGAAACCTCCTGATGGCATACAAAATCTATGCAATTTTAAATACACATGCTGTGCTTTTCATTCTGAGTTGGCTACTGTTTGGTTTTGGTTGCTTCCAGAGTTGGTTCTTGGCTCTCCAGCTTGTCTTTTTTTCTTTTTAATCTTGGTAAAACAATACATTCATTTACAAACATTTTTTTTTGACCTTGCTAGTGTTTTTTAACAGGAAAATTTGCTTTTGGAAGTGCAAATCTGTAAGTGTGTGATGACCTGAAACTCTTTTGTTGGAGATGATGGACAACAGTTGCACTGATCATAAAAAAAGTAAAAAGATGTTTGGAGAATATCAGTGCTTTGTAATATCAGCTATTGTTGAGAGCACCTTCGAAGGGTCTGTCTTCATTGTTTTTTCCAGAAACAATTATGCCCTTAACTTTTTGTGTCTTAAAGCTTATGACATAAACTTAGTCTTTAATGAAAAGTGAATGGGGAAATGTAAGATATAGTAAAAATATCACTTTGGGTTCATCACAAAATACAACATTTATCATAGTTAACAGAACTCTTGATTTCTGAGGACAGAATAAACCCAGAATGGACATAACCCCTTCTGAGGACATACCAACCCAGAATATGCTGAATGTAATAGTAATAATAATCAAAAATAATTTCTTCTTCTCTGGTAGTATGCTTATAGCTGAAGATGTACCACTTATGCTGAAGTTTGCTTTTCCCATTCAGTAAGGATCACATCATGCCACTCAGGATGGCATTAAAATCTTTGGTGCTCCCATTGACATTACTGTCTTAAAACAAACTAGATTCTCAAGCCAGAGACTTGCAACATTGTTACTTCTGTTCATGGAGCAACCTTGTTTGAGAGGCTGTTTGTTTTGTCATGAGTTTATATTTGAAAATGCAGTGTATGAAAACGCAATTGCAGTACACGTTGCACCTGTCAGATGACTCATTTTAATACGATGTACTTTGTCGTATTGTTAAACACAACGCTGAAGGGTTTCTTTTACGTGACCCAAAACCTTTGCATTTCATTTCCTGCTCCCTTTAGAGAAAATGTATTTTACCACAGAGATTTCTGTGATGCATTGTCATACTCTGTGATGGAAATACTGTGAAAAAGGATATGATGTGTCCTTTAGTTCCCTACATCTAGAATGGCTGGGAGCTCTCTGCCTTCAGTGAGTTTCCAACTATTCATTCTTAAGATAATGATATTTTACTTTGTTCTTTATGTAACTCTTGTTTTGCATTTCAGGTGCTCAATTAACATTCTGTTAAATTGCATCTTTCCAGCTTTGTCTGGAGTAATTTACTGGTACCTAATCTACATCATCGTTATTCTGGGCATCTAAGTGAAAAATTTGAGTACAAATAAAAGGAACCTAGAATTTTTTTTGATAGAATGTGTGTGATGAGCTGCTTGAGGAAATTTGCTGTTTTTTTCTGGATGCCTTAGGCTAAGGCAATTTGTTAGGTCTGAAACAGGAATTTTAGGAATTAATCAATAAACTAGTTGATGCTAAAAATACTTCTGTGCATCTTATAATAAATGAGAGAAGATTTAGATTCTCAACTGAGCAATGCTTTTAAATTCAAATTCTCTGTTTCCGAAGTAATGAACTGACACATTTCCTATGGCAAATTGTTTCAAATGCTAAAGTGTACTAACTGTTACTTGCCTTTTCAAGACTTATCAGGGTGTAAATGCAGTTAACGTGTTAATCTCAATCATGCAGATTAGTTCTAAAATCAGTGAGTGCTGTAAACAAGTTCTACTCTGACTTAGTATTTCTCTTCTACTTGCACCGTATTCAAGAAACATCTTCTAATCAACATTTTATTGACAGGTAAATTTGCAAGAAAAGCTTCCTCAATAAATACTTCCAGTTTAAAAATGTCCCTCCATTTGTAAAAACTATTAGTCTGCTACATCTTCACTTAAGCAAGAAGCTATAAAGCAGAAAGTATGTAACTTGGTGACATTAAA
>NW_009645772.1:0-2016 GCF_000690535.1 Cariama cristata
TTAATTTTAGTAATGAAATGCTAGCCTTTGCTGTCTGATAATTAATAACACAGTGTTTGGTTCAACAAGGATATAATTAAAATTTCAAATGCAAGCATTATAAATTACTGATACTTTGGGATTATAAATCTCTGTAGTGTTTTCTAATGAAAATAAATTGAATTGACATTGTTTCTAAAGGAGTTGACTTGTTTCACCTTCACTCTTGGTATCTGATTAAGCTCTCTAACTGTCTTTTCGAAACATTTGAAACATCTTCCCAGAAAACAGGAGTTTAGTAATGCTCAGTGTCATAAAGCAAGCAAGCAAAAAATAAATCCATAAATATTGGATATACACACAACCTGACTATTCATGGAGATTTAGTAACTTTACATTAAAGGTTGAAATAATTACTTTAGGTTTCATGGATACATGAATATTTCTGTTATGTTACTTGATCATCCCTGAAATTGCAACTTTGTTAGGAGGTCCTCATCACAGTAACCTGGTCCAGTTTGATTAGAATAGTGATATTCAGTTTCTGTCATAAAACACGAATGACAGAAACATAGTAAAACAGACTTAAGACTCAACAGATATTAAGCAGAAGATGAAGTACATGGAAATTAAAACAATAATAAAATGTAATAGCATCTACCTTCTCAAAGAAAAAGAGCTCGATTTCCAAGAATTGAATACAGTACAAATATTTTGTTCTGAAATGTTTGATTAAATGGGGATGTGGTTCATCCTTTTTTATGTCATAAACCTAGGACGAATTCCACCAATTTGACATTTCATTTTTTCTGAATGAGGATCATCTAAAGGCTTAAGCAACCTTAAATATTCACATCTGCATGGATATACATGTGTACAAGTTGTTACAAGTAATTCCATATTTTAAAAGCTCATTATGGGCAAAATTTAGACACCCACCCTCCCAAATCTTTACAGACACAGAACAACATCCTGCAAGTAATCCAAAATAGAAAGTGAAGCTTAATAGAAAATAAGCATTTAGTAATGCCAACTTTTTAATTGCAGCTTCTCAGAATTTTCTTGTGTCACAAAATTTTGAAATACTGCCTTTTCTTAAGTAGAAAAATGCCTTCACAGCTACCTCCTTCTACATGTTAACTTTATCTTGGTCTTTCTTACAAGATAGTGGGCTTTCTAACCAGTAAGTTAATGTTGTCCAGCTGCTCCACATTGTAAGAACTGTTTCAAACTAGAATGAATTCTGTTCCGTAGTAAGTATGCAGTAGATTAAAGAGTCTTACACACCTGTGATCAAACAACCCTCTTGATCTTCACAGAGATGATAGACCCAATTTTTTTTGCTAGATAAAAGGATGTATTAAGTCACAAAAATTGACTGTCAATACTATTATTTACTTCCAGAAGGGTTTTTTTGGCTGTGCATCTTTGATGTCATTAACCATGGAGTTCTACAAAGATTTACAACAAAATCATATCATGACTTTTGTACAATTCTATCAAAATGGAAGTAATAAGCATTCAAGAGAAATAAAGTTAAGGTAGAAGAAGGTGAACAGAGAAACTGGGGTTTTTTGGCTTTATTTGGAATGCTCTTCTGGAGTAATTCAGAGAAGTAAATTCAGTACCTATCAACACAGGGTTACTAGCCTGGAAACAGCTTCAACTCAAGAAGTCCAGTTTTTAAAAGAGCACAAGAGTGCAACCCTCCTTGAGCTCCCAGATCTTAGCTCATCTTAGAGGACTCATCTGTTTGCAGCTGACCCAAACTACAGCTATTTTTTAAAATGGCTTAAAACTACTCCTCATCATCTTTGCAACAGAATGTGCATATTTGTCTTAAGATGTAGTACACTGTCCTAGACTTGACACTGCATATTGTATGTTCAGTATTTACTCTCAAAGATGTATGAAAAGGTCATAATGATGCATTTCTAAAGATGCTGAAGGTTTTAACAGAAAATGCATTTTTCTTAGCCTGCAATGAAAGAAATGGGGGAAAAGGAACAAACACAGGAAAAAAACACCAAAAAAAAA
>NW_009645773.1:0-2188 GCF_000690535.1 Cariama cristata
CCCTGCCGCATCGGCCACCAAGCCTGGGCAGGACCGGGGGATGCAGGGGACTGTTCCGCAGTGTAACCTGATGGAAAAATGCAGGAAAAGGCTTAGGAAATGAGTTACAAAACATTATTCAAGACTTATGACTTGAGAATCTCAGTCTACTCACTTTATTCGAGCGACGCTTGAGTCCAAAATCTAGGCACTTCTGAGGATAGGTAGCTTTTAAAATCAAAGTAAAAAGCATAACAAGGCACAGGGGATGAGAAACTAAACAAAACCAGACTAGAAATAGGCACTTGCTTTTACCAGGCAGGGTTACGTACCATGGGAACCATTTAAAAAGAACACTGCGAGTTTGGATTGCTTTCTATTTTTTTATCGATTCCCTTTAAATTTCTGGCCAAAGAGAATTACAGTCTTGATTCAGAAATTCAGAAGAATTTTGCGACTTAATTTGCAAGAGCTCCAATTCGAGGCTTGTAAGAAAGATCTCCAGCCTCACCACCTCCATACTAACTGTGTAACTACAGAATACGTCATTGCAGGAGCTGAAGTCCACACCAAGGGCCTCGACAGCTCAGTAAAATTGTGAGATTGCCCTCAGCGAGGCAGACAGGACCCGGGCACTGAGATGAACCAGCGCAGAGGAGATGGGGTCCGTGGCCCCCCCTCACCCATGTCCCAGCTGTGCCTGCAGAAGTCCTGCACCTCTGGCACCTGCCAGGTTTTCAAAGCCTTGTTAAAGAAATATAACCCCGCACCGATAACCGCTCACTTCACCTGATCTTCAGCTGCTAGGCTTTGATGGGGTTTTTACATAGAAACCTCCTCTTTGGGATAAGACACGTCCTTTTGAGGGGTTCTCTGTGTGTACGCTCGAGTGTTCACAGCATCTAAATTATCACAGGATGTGTTCTTCACATGAGAAGCCGCAATGATGATAAGCAGCAATATAATCTATTACAATGACATTTTCATCAGCATTTAATGTCTTCCAGACAAATTACAACATGAACTGATAGAAAACATTTTGATGGCTGTGCTTATGACAGTTGCAATTTGTTGCTGGAGAAAACTCTGCGCGCACTTAAATTTCTCAATGTTCAATTCATCATCTCAGGTACATTGTTTTGTGGGTATTAATGTATTCAGAATTATAATAATGCAAATAACTGTGCCTGGCACCGTGGCCCTGCCAGGTGGTCACCGCTGGACTGCTGGTGCCCACGGCTGCCCTGGGCTTATTGAACCGAACTGCGATGGATGTGGAAAATGGAGCTGGAGAAATGGCCATGGGGGCACGCCACCATCCCCATCTCCTCCACACCGACACCTTTGAAATCCCCCCCTTTCAAATAACTTTCATGTTTTTCATCGCTTTATCTCAGACCAACAAAGCCGGCCTCTGCCAGTCACATCAAACCTGCCCCGATAAAGAATTTATAACTACTGGAGAAACTACTAAACATGGGGATGCAATGAATAATGAAAAGAAAAAGTCAAATATCATGTAATAACATCAAACCAAATCCTCCATAATAACATCAATATTTAATATTAAAGTGTGGCTGACTACCATTGCATTGTATCTGAGTGAAGTACTCAGGTTAACCTGACAGGTAGGTAAAACTGCAGATTAACTGTTTTCTGTTTTAAAAATCAACCCATTGACTTTTTAATAATATGTGTAGATTTCTATAAGCCTACAGTGGTATCTTTTTTGAAGTGCTGCACGATAACATTCACAAAACCAGAATTTTGAAAGGAATTCTCACACGAGTTGTCACTTTCCATCAAAGGCAAGGAAATGCCTATGCTAATCCTAAATTGGATTTTGAAACTCAGTAAACTGAAATTTGACAGAAACATTAGTGTCACAATAATAGCAATAATCAAGCCAGTGGGTCGATGGGGATTGCGCGTAAGGAAGGAATTTAAATGTGTTCATTGCAGATTCCAGAACCTGCATAACGTAATGTTCTCCCCATGAAAAATTAGCACAGTTGAGGACTTTGCAATGTATCTATTGCTAAAGAGGGTAAATATTATGATGTCCCTATTAGCAACTGCATGAACTCATTACTTTCTTACTGTAAGATAATTAAGGACTAAAAGCATACAGTTACAAGACCTGAGGAAACGAGCAGCTGGGGAGGCTGAGGGTCTGACATAGACTGGTTGGGTTGGAAGGGACCTTAAA
>NW_009645774.1:0-2102 GCF_000690535.1 Cariama cristata
TATATATATATATAAAATACTTTCTGTTTACATTTTTATTTTTAAGTTCATTTATTCATCCTTATGAAGAGATGAAATTCTTGCTCAACTTTCCTGCTGTATTTCTGAGGAATTTTTACTGCATTGAAATGTTTAGCTTATTAGCTATCAGGCATTTAATAACCTTCCACTGCATTTGTCATGTTTTGAGAAACTGTTTCTTCCTCCATTTCCTGAGATGGTAGTCTGTGGGAAACTTGTGTCAGAATGTCTGACAAGATAACACTAAGCAAACCAGCAACATAAAAATAAAAACGTTGTGAAGGTGAGAGAGAGATCTAAGCAGTTCTCTATCACAAGAAAAACATAGTTAAAAATCGCAATACTCACACAATACTAGATTATACCCCAGGCCTCAAAAGGTTATCTGTTTAGTGCAAATAGATGAGATGATAGAAAAAAGACAGAAGAGGTTTTAGAGACATAGATGTAGACTCTTGCCTGAAGTTGTAAGTAATAAACTACATTGCCCAGACTCACAAAGAAGGTCAGCAACTGATCCAGAAATTGATGTTACATTTTCTGCTTCCAATACAGTGAACTGGTCGCTAAAACATATTGCCTTCAAAGTAAATAATTTGAAACTTTTTCAGGTTTAAATTTAATTTCCTTAAGCAAAGCTCATTTGGGCATATTCAGATCAAACATCATTTAGAAGGTTCTTTTGCTCACAGAAGTTGTGTATGAAGGAAGATGAATCCTCTAAAGGTCGGGAAAAATAGTGCAGAATATACACACCCATTCTTCAAAACTAGTGTCAAGTTGTGACTTATCTTTCCGTTAAAAAAAAGAAATATTAAAAATGTTGAAAATGACACAATGCTAGAATCAGAACCTGATTTGCAATTGACAGATGTTGAACACCCACCCAAATACTTTTTTGCTTTTGTACTCTTCAAAGTTCTAAAAAGGACCCATCAATCCAGCAGAAGTGAAACGTGAACTTCTACACTTGGAATGAGAAATGTTGCCTTTTTTAGTATTGGTATACGCGGGATTTTTCGACTGCATTTTCAGTTATAAAGATGCTTAAAGCACCATATAAAGAGACCACATTATCAAGGAGTTATGAGAGAATGCAAAAAAATGTTTAGGTTTGGTCATGATGAGCCCACAAGACAAGCACTGCAGACACCACACTGATGGTTAGGGAGATTTCATTTTGTAATTTATCTATCCAAAGAAGTTAAGCACTAACGCATTCATCTGTTTTCGTTATGCTGGTTATGATAAGATTCCTAAGCGATGCCCAGAAGAGTGAAATGTGACGCCATAACCAAAAGAAAGTCTGGAAAATGTATGCTTAATATGACAAGTACACTTAGCCTAGTAAATTCTTAACCCTTCTGCTTCTCTTCTCTGTGGCCAGTGGTTTCTGCTGATGTATTAGTGAGAAGAATACTGATTTTATCAGTGCCTCAAAGTGTGCTAATTACCTCATTTCTAAGAAATGTTATATTATGCCTGGCACAGCTCTTTAGCATCCACTCTACTCAGCAGTAATTTCTTGGCAAAGCAGAGTTCTTGCTACATGTAATTAGCGTTTCCTCCCATTATAAATAATTGTTCCTCATTTTCAACTGATTATTTTCTGACCTATTTCCAGTAACAATAGACAAACCTGAGCAAATTGTTTCATGAGCCTTCCATATGTCAATTTTGTTACTGTTGCCACCCAATCCTGTGTCATTGGCTCCACAGTATGTTAAGAATATTAATGCTTGTACTTGATGGAAGTTATATTCATACTTGTTTGGAAATTCAGGAAAAATATTTAATACTGAGAATATGGTTGTTCATGTTGTACTTGTTCTATCTTCTTTGTTTAAAGCTTTGATTTCTGGGTGCAATTTGGATCTAGTACATGTTGATATATTGGATAGGATTCAGTTCGAGATGAAGACACCAAAAGATATGTCTATACATAAGCTGAGTGCCTAAGCCCCCAGTGTAGTCAACAAAGATGGTTAATACAGTCAATGCTGTTGAAGGGAGTTATTCAAGCAATGTGCCAGGGTGGGTGTCTGATGCAACTTGAGATGTTCTCATCTGGTCACCTGCTG
>NW_009645775.1:0-2206 GCF_000690535.1 Cariama cristata
GTCTCTTCCAACCAAACCGATTCTGTAACAAGACAGGCTGGGCGCTGAGTGGCTAGGACACAGCTCTGCAGAAAAGGATCTGGTGTTCCTGGTGGACAGTATGTTGAATAACAGCCAACGATGTGCCTTCTGCAAGTGAAGAAGGCTAACCAAGTATCGGGCTATGTTAGCAGGAGCTAGCCAGCAGGTTGGCGAGAAGTGATTTCCCATCAGTCCCCCATTTAGCACTGATGAGACAACATCTGGAATGATGTATCAAATTTTGGGCTCACCAGTAAAAGGCAGACCTTGGTATAAAGGGGACTGTCAGCGGAGTGCTGCCAAGATGATCAAGGGGCTGGGACATACAGGACTGGCAGAGTGAGCTAGGCTTGTTCAGCCTGGGGACAAGACAGCAGCCAGGCAGACCTTCCTACTCTGTTCAGTTTTCATGTGGGAGTGTATAGCAAAGTCATAACCAGACTCTTTTTGGATGCACACAGTAATAAGACAGAAAGAAATGAAGATAAGTTGGAAAATGGGAAATTTCAACTAGGGGAGAAGAAAAGCTGTCTTCCCATGAGGGTGGTCAAACACTAGAAGAGGTTGCTCAGAGACACTGTGTCATCTCCGTCCTTGGAGTTATTCAAAATTTCTTGGCAAAGCCCAGAGCAACCTGCTCTAATTAGACTGACTTTTGAGTAGGTGTTTGAGTTAAAGGACTGCCAGAGGTCCCTTCCTACCTACATGATTCTATAATAAATCCAAATGACTGGTAGTAGAGAACAACGTAAAACATTTCACAAAGCTACTCTTCTCATCTGAACCTTGTTAAGTCAGCAACATAAAAGATACATCTTTAGCCTGACAGAGGCTTTTCTGGCATGAAAACATAAAGTTTTTGCAGTTATAGAAGTTATTTATCACTCACATTTGAAGCTTCTTGGAAAATAATGGTCCTCCTCCCATCATTAAAAATTAAAGGTCTAGTTAAAGGATGAAAATATTACATGACAACTCTGCTACTGTGGATTTACAGTGCAGGAGCTTAAGATGCTTAATTTAACATTTGGGTCTCTTACTACAACACTTATCTGACTTCAGAAACCTATGCCAAAAAAAGACAAGACCTATGTAGGACAGGAGCTCAAAGTAGCTAGTACTTGAAGCTTCTCATTACGTCCACATCTTTCTCTTCCAAATACAGCAAGTATAAAAGAACATATGGAGAGCTTTAAAGCCTAAACCAAGTTTTATTTGGACAAAACCAAACTTTCAAATTGCATAATTTTGATCCTTCCTTCATCTCGCAAGACTGTAGATTTATTTCTGCTCCCTGCTCTCTTTTGCTGTCTTCCAGACTTCACTCTCACAGCTTATTCCTACACTGCTTCTCTTCTTTCCTCTCTTACTCTGAGGAGTTCCTTAAGCAAACACCAACAGTTGCTATTCCACCTACTCCCACATTCTCAGCCATAGCCTGTGTGCAAAGACACATGGAAATAAAGTAAAAAATTTCAAGGAGCTGCTTTCAAGTATGAAAATACACAAACACTGAAATATAAACATATTTGCTACTTAAACAAAAGCCACCTCAAAAAACAAGTTAGAAATAGGCTACTTGGTTAAAGAAAACAAAAAATAAAGCTTTTTCCTACGTTACTACCTCTAACATTCCATTTAACATGCATTTAAAAACATAACATGCCCAAGTCTTACAAATGGAAATCTGTAAGTCAGCAAGATCTTTCCATTGATATCTTAGATTTTAGAGGAGAATTTGAAAAAACACGCTATTTTTGATTAGGGTTTTGTGAAGTACGCCTCCTTCTTTCACTCCTCTACTTTCAACTTTACTTGTTTGCAGAAGGTAACTGGTCTCTGAGAGGTCAGCTCCTCCACATACTCCAACATCCTTAAGGGGCCATTTCCTTCCAGTACCAAGCAACACCAGGAACCATGTGGCCAGCCTTCCCATCAATGTCAAGTTACTTCAGAGAACAGGGAAGTATACACTGAAGTCAATTATGACTATCATGGTTGGTTTCATCAATCCTTCATTATTTTGACTTTGGAAATTGAAGTAGCATCTGGTCATTGCTTTCCCTATCCCTGTATTCTTCACACGACATTCAAAGTTTCCCCACTACTAAGCCAGTACATTTGGCACCTCTCTCAGTTTGTAGACACTCAGAGCCACACTTCTACCTGTATTAATACACTTTCA
>NW_009645776.1:0-2174 GCF_000690535.1 Cariama cristata
TTTACTATGTTGGCATCATCTTGTATCTGTTTACTGACACACACAAAAAAGTAAGTCTCTACTAATTACTGTTTCATCCTACAGTAACATGTTCCAAAAGGAAGTCACCATGGTGCTTGGAATGTATATGCCAGAGAGACAGATGGAGAAGCAAGGAAAAGATTAATCATTTTATGGCAGAAAGCCAGTGGCATTACCAAACAAAAGTGAATTCCATTTCAGCGCAAGAATGGTGGCAATCCTATTACCTCAGCTGAGGTGAGAGCTCCTCACCTAAACCGATCTGCAGATTTGGCAGTTTGACAAAAATACTAATTTAAAAATACGCACTTTTAAAGTCAGTGAATAAGAAGAATGCCTTTTAAAAAGTAACATTTCAAGAATCAGTTTTGAGCATTAAACCATGATCTGGCTAGCAGCATTCAGAGGAAGGCTATCTCGTGCTGAAAGTCTCCACTCTCCACCTCTCTAGGCTAACTGCTATAACAAAAGCCTACCGCAACAGATTCATGAAGCATTTAGAGCGTCTTGCTCTTCAGTAGTAAAGTAACTCAATGAAAAAAAATACTCAAATGCTCAGGAATAATTGTAATTTACTTCATCCTTTATTACAGGATGAAAGATTTGGTAAAGCTAGAAATAAAATTTTTAAAATCCCATTAAGAGGAAGCCAGGTGTTTTATTACCACTTGTAATAAGATTTGAAATGCTCTTCCAAGCATTTCACAGAGGTCAAAGATGAATTTAAGTATTCCAAGGCAACAAGACTACTTAAAAAATGTACAAACATTTCTGCATAATTACTGAACTACAAAAGAGAATTTTGTGGGGAAACACTCTTTACAAATAATTGGATATATAGAGAAAAAACTCTATTAATACATTTAACTAGAAATTAATCTTTTCCAGGAAAAGAAAAAAGAAAATCATCATATGCCTGCACTGTATATATGGCTAAAGAAAGAAAATGTCTCCAAAATTCTGCACAAGCCTGAGTGCCAATACAACGGAATATGCTACAGGAAGAATCAACGTAATTTCTGCACTGAGCACCACTGTTGTACTTACAAATCAAAAATAAAGCTCAGAAGGCTTACTTTGTAATGAGTGCCACCTCTGCAAATAAAAACTTCAAAGCTCTAATGGATAATTAGCTGTAATTGATCAACGTATTCCAATTGCTTCAAGAGCTTTTATGAGTGCCAAGCAGAAAACGTAGCTTTTTTCAGATAAATAAGAACTATTCTTACTACATAAGAATAGAAAGTTAACCAGAACTGAAAAATTAACTAAAGATGTTTCAAAGGTTTGTTTCATCAAGAAAATCTTGTCTGGACAAAACCAGTAATTCAACACCACATAAAAGGGGATTTTGAAAGACTGACATTCAGTTAAGATACACCTCTACAGACACTTGATTGTGTATTCACAGGCCAAAATCTTCATGAGTTAGCTCCAGAAGAAGCATCAGCGTGTACTAAAACGTATTTATAGTCACATCAAAAGAGAACACAGGATCTCAACTCAAATATCGCTGTCCTCCCCTAATTCCTATACTTCATCATCATTAAGCTAAAAGCAGGTTTCTAAAGCAACAGCAAATCTCAGCACAACGTCTGTGCTTCTTCCTTTATTTTCTGTATCGTAGATATTGGCCACAAAAGAATTTACAGATGTGTCTGCTGGCATCTCAGCAGTTCTGAAGTTCCTATAGTTGGCTGAAGACAGCTAAGTAAAAGGAGAGGACGTCATGCTCCAAAAATTTACCATCATAAGGAATAAACGGTTTTGGTATGAAAAACAGTAGCACTATTTCAGAGAACCTTTCCCGTTTATCTCCCAGAAGCTGGACAAAGATACATGATCAGGCCATCTGTGTGATATGATATTCTACAAAGGTGGGGGAAAAGGTAACAGTAGCTCTACAGAGTAACAGCAACAGGAAAGGTGTCTCAAAAATATAATGAAAAGAGGTTTTCTGTTTCCTTTCTTTACAGTATGTACTCTCCTTGACAGACCAGAATCCTAAAGGAAAAGTGGACACACTGAAGGGAGAGACACTGCTTCTAAAAGAAGTAATTATTATATTTCAATCCAGAACGAGGAGGTGGGGAGGAGAAAATCAAATAGAGAAGAAATAAATTTACACTACAGGTTACATTAAGTACATTGAG
>NW_009645777.1:0-2212 GCF_000690535.1 Cariama cristata
CTATGTGCAAAGAGATTCGGTAGTACCGGCTCTGCGTTCGAGGTCTGGGTGCTTCTTTCAATTTAGCTTAACTCGGTGAGGAATTGACTTAAACTAGATTGGTATAAGCCAGTCTTAGAAGATTTAAGCCCCATCGTAAGAGGATGTGCTCATGGTTTTACACTGTATTAACCCAGGCATTTGAATAACAGCTCCAGGCTAGGTCTATACTTGGGTTTTATACCAAATTATTGCAGTTCAGGGCTGCCTGTCTTTTTAATTAAATCAGAGAAAAATGTTAATGTGGATTCACTTACACTGATGGGAAATTATCTTACAGTCAGTTAAATTTGGGAGTTAACCCATCTAGTTTTCCCAAAAGTTGGAACGAGAAGGTTTGCACGCTCAAAGGGAAGAAGGTTTGTAAACCCAGGCAGCGCTTAAGGTATTTTAATCAGCGGGGAGAAGAGAGGAACCAAAATTTCAACTAAAAAGAGAAAAAAATCGAACCCTTTCACTTCTTCCTGTGGCCAGCAGCCTCCAAAAAGGAGGGAGGGCAGAGACGGCCCCGTTTGCAGAGCAGAGCCAGGACACTTGGCTGGGCTGGAGCAGCAAACCCTGGGGTGGTGGTTTCCCCGTGGATTCCCCACTCTAAACCCAGTGATTTTGGCTAACACTTTGGTTATTAACAACGTGCCCATCACTGTGCCAGCACCTTGCCCAGCTTACAGCTCCGGCTGACGGGAGATGTCAGGCCCGTATCGGGCCAGACACCCGTGAAAGCAGCGCTCAGCTGCAAAACAGCAAGTTTTGGCTAATCCCTCTCTTAGCACAGTATATCCCTTGCACGTATATGCCACAGCTTTCTAATAGTATTAATAATTCTCCCTTTATTTCTCACTCAAACACTCTTGGAAGGATCATCCAATTTAAATCACAGCTTCTCTAGTTAGCGTGCGTCACCACGAGAGGGCAATAAATCATCTAATTACAATGATGGAGCCGGTGTCCTTTCACAAAACCACCCATGATGAACTTAAATGGATTTTAAACATTAATATAATAGGCATTTAGTAAAGAATGGGAAGGAAAAAGAACATTTTAAACAAGCCAGCAGGTTCCCCTGAATGTACTTGGGATGCGGGGCTTGGATTGGCCACCAAAACCATCCTGATGTGCAGCACGACGCTGGAACTAAAACCGGGGAAGGGAATCCTGCCTCTTTGAGATGCTAATTCAGGTAAAAGCTCATTTTGAGGAGTGCAGACGTAGTGACCCTAATGATTCAGAGCTATTTGGAGAGCTAATGGAGGGTTACTAATTTCAAAGCATATCAATCTCATAAAAAGTAAAAGAAGATGGTTCCTTCCTCGACTGTCCTGAGGGATGTCCGGGGGCTAACCAGCCCCTACCTGGGCCGGTCGCTGGTTCCATGTGCCAAAATGCTCTGCCACCTCCATCGCCGAGGCTTGGCCCTACGAAAGCCAAGGGAAAGCCACTTTAACCTCCAAGCTGATGCCGTCAGGAATGGGGATGGAAAGTCTTGTGCTCTAACCCCTGGCCACTCTAACCCAGGGGAGTATTTTTGCCCTAGAGTGGTCCTACTCTTTGGATTTTCCCCCAAGGTGATGCAGCAGGGTCCTGGTAGGTGTTTTGTGGCTCCTGTTGGCAAGTCCCCAAATGGGGCCACTGGTGATGGTGGCATGAGCAGATGGTTCCCACCTCTTGTGGAATGAGTGCTTGGGGTGGCCTTGGCTGATTGCTGGTTGTGAGCTGCTTGAGGGGGGAGGATGGAAGCTGTCCCTGAGTCACCCAAATTTGGTGAAGCCTTGTCTTGGCATTCACTGGTCTCTGGTGGGAGTCCCACATCCCCAATATCCTCATGTCCCCAGTTTTCCCAGCTCCTAAAAGGTGTCCGCTCAGTGACAGAGTCTGATTACAACTCATTACTTAACTGGGACCCCAGCCAGTAAACAAGTCTCCCTTTTATCCCCTCTGATGGGGAAGTCCCAAATTCTGTCTTGGCCTCATCTCAACCGTGCCCTGGGGCAATAGGGCATCTACCCATGAGGCAGGATCAGCTCTCCAAGAGATTTTGGGGTTTTTAAGGGCTGCAGTACAAGAAGGATGTCCCTGGCATATTCAGGTCATTTAATCTCCTCCATTTGCCTTCCTATGCTTGGTGGGATGAGACACCGAGCTGGTACACCTGCCTGCTGTGAAGCTGGGAGAC
>NW_009645778.1:0-2106 GCF_000690535.1 Cariama cristata
TTTTTTTTTTTACCTCTTTCCTCCTGCCCAGCTCACTCTGTTACAATTTCTGCAATGCAAAAATATTTAATTTACCTTGATGTGATGTAGGGTTAGTTTTGTTCTGAGTTCATTATTGCTCTGAATATTGCCTTTAGGAGTAAGACAACTGTTATATCTGCTTCAATTTGCCTAAAAGTATAAAATATTTGCCTTATTAGTGTGGCTGATTTTGACGCAGAAACAACTGTGTAACTGCTTTGCTGCTTCTCACCGGAGCTCACTAAATTCATCTGGAAGCTTTTATGGTATATTTCAGAGAGGGAGACCAGATGAAAATATAAGGAACCTACCCCTCTGGTGCTAAATAACAACTGAAATCTTTTGTTTGTAAAGTATGTGTTTAGCTATGCCTGATGATCACGCGATATATCGTTTTAATGGAACTGTGGGACTGAACAACCAAAAAACTGGGCTGCAGGGAAGGGCTGGTAATGAATGTGCCAAAAACTTTCCCTCCCCTTTGCGCCCCTGCCAACAGGCAGACTGCGCAGCACTGGTTTTGAGGTAGCAGCACTATTCTTCTCAAAGCCTGCAAGAAAAAAGTCTACTAGTTTGATCCCAGCTGGACAAGCCAACCTGTCTAGCAAGGGTACAGTGAGAAACTCATGCCTCATTTGTGGCAAGAGCACTGAAGCAACCGATGCAGCCTGCAAACCTTTGCTCCAGTGGAAATGTGAAGATATTAATAAATGGGAGTTAGAAAGACAGAATCTGGTCCTAAGTAAATGTTGTTGCCTCACCTATTTGTTTTCCAACTCAAAGGAACACAGATTTCAAAGCTGTGTTATTAGCACATAATCTGTAAGTCAGATCCTCCGAGGCACTTTCTGTACCAGCTGCTATCCACTCCGTTCCAAGCAACAGATATTGCAAATAAAAAATATTTATTTTGTTTGGGGCTTTCCCACAGACTATTTTTAAATAATGACTTTTGAAGAACTGTGCCGGCCGTGTTTCAACTGCTCACAAGTTAAAGCCATGAGGATTCTTGTTTTAAGCTCTGCTCTTCTCAGCGAGGAAGTTAAGAATGCCTGGGCAAGTTTTGTGCTTAGCTGCCCAAGCGAAGAAGAGAATGTGAATCCCACTGCCAGCCCTTTATGCTACTTTGCAGCACCTAGTAGTCCATGGGTCATGTAAGCACAGTGATTACAAAATTATACTCTCAGTTCATGTCTGGTTACAGGGCAAAATGGAGAGTATCCGCATCTTTGATTCTAGCTCCTGAAGACAAGCAGAAGGCAAGCAGGCTATTTTCACTGGTTTCACAGGCAGTGGGGACCATCCCTTGTCACACAGGAAGCAACTGGCAGACATGATGATAAAACATTTGATACTGAGCTGATTCATGTTTCTCCACTCTTCCTGCCCTCTGTTATGGAAGACGGGAACTACGGCCCTGATGTGTGCTGCAGACTCACCGGTCTTTCCCAGCTCTGTTTGGGAAGCTGTAGCTAGCACAGGCTGGACAGTAAGCCTCCAGTAAGGCAATGTGTCATATACCATGTCTTAACATGTAAGAGACTGTAGGCTTACTTCTGAGCTGAAACCTAAAAATACTTAGAAGTGACCCTGCATCTCAGAAGTGTGAGGACTTGAGGTTTGCAGCAAGCCTGGACTTTGGGAAAGCGTACAAGATGTTTTGTTGCAAAAAGAGGCGTCAGATACCTTTGCCTCAAAGGCATTCCCAGAGCTTATCTCATATTGTTGGTGAGAACAACTCACACCTGTTTTTCCCATGGGTCAGTTCTGAAGAGCATTTGCACACATACTTATGAGACCTAATATTTAAAAGGTTTCTGACTCCAGACTCTGTAGAATTTGACAGCTGGAACAAGAATTCTCTTGTCTAAAATGTTAATGAAGTCTTGGCTGCTGTTAGTATATTTTTGATAATAAAAGATTTGAACATGAATTTGGAAGGAGGTAGAGCAAATAGGAACATAATCAGTGATTGATGGCATGCGATGTAAGACCATGTAATAGAAAACCTCTTAAAGGTCCCACAGGATAGCAGATACAATGATAAGAACAGTAATCCAAAATGTTAATAGTTTTTGTTTGTTT
>NW_009645779.1:0-2210 GCF_000690535.1 Cariama cristata
CCACCCAGTCTAGGTCGGGCGCCCTCGAGGCCGCCGCCTGTCCTTGGGTTTTTTAGTTCTTGATTGGAGTAATTGTTAAGCATCATCTTTATTTGGGGCATTTTCGTCCGTATTTATGTCTGACAGTTTGGTTTCTGAACCTTTCCTTCAGACCGCACATGCGGTTCACCAAAATCATTAACGAATATATTGGCTAAAACTGATGCAGGACAGACCCATGCAGCTGCTTGGTCTCCTGACAGAAAATTAATTATGGCCATTCAGGGCAAGGCTTTCCAAGATCATTATACGCCTTGCATATGTGACATTTTGTAATAATTTTGCCCAAACCACATTTCTGTGGTTTACTTACCAGAGTCTCATGTGGGTCTGTCAGAGGCAGTACTGTTGTCCAAGTATGTCACCCCACACTAAGGGGGGACACACACATCTGCTACTCCTTGATACCTCCCCAAAGCTGCAGGGCAATTAATTTGCCCCCAAAAATGAGACTACCTGTTAAATTTGCAGTTGACAAATCTAGACAAGCTTTGATTTCATCACCTCAGTATCCCTGTGGGTTTTGCGCACCAACTAATTGAGTAATAATCCCAGGATCTTTGCAGTCTGAGTTTGACTGGCTGTTTTATAATTTTTCAGGTCATCTTTACTTCCACCAGGGCTGGAAATATGCTTGGTTTTGGAATCTAGTTTGTACCTATTAAAAAAATACAGTCACTATGCATAGGCTTACGAGGTGAAATAATAAGTCAGTTAAGATTCATATAATATTCAAGCCTATTCTTCAAGACTTTTTTGAAGTAGGAATCTCCTGCTCTTTTGTGAATACTCAGATGATTGCATTAAAATTTGTGAAACTTTCAACAAACCATCACTCATGAGAAAAACCTTCCAAACGTGTTTGAAAAATACTGCATGAAATTCTATTGAAAGGTGGCAAACTCTTGTGTCTAATGCAGCAGCACAGCTCTCGTCACCTGTCAGTTGTTTGCCAGCAAAGAGTGCTTGACTTGTATAGCAAACATCTCTTAGGAGGCTAATGACACTGGACAGCAGGAGGTAGTAGGAATGCTTTTAATTTACTATTTTGGTCTGCAACTTCCAGCCGAGTGAAAAGTAGCGCATCCATAAATGCTTATGCACATACTTATGGGTGTAGTTTCACGTTAAGCCGATCCAGCCCAACAGATAAAAGGTGAGCCGGCTCCACTTAACCTACACACACAATGTTCCCGCTCCTCTCTTCCACCGTTGCAGGTATTCCTGTAACTCTGGTTCAGGAAACTCAACTGACAAAAAAAAAATTAACCGTGCTTCCAAAAAACACAGTAAGTACACCCTCCCCTTCTCTCCAGTTTGGAGATTTGGTGCTGATTGGCTACCTGAGCAAAGTCACCGCGACCTTGCAGTTAGAATATTGTCAACACCCATTCAAGGGCAGTGGTTAAAGCACTTGGCTGGAGCTGGACTGTTTCTTCTGTCAGCACTCAGCTTTTACACTGGCATAGCTGCAGAGTGAAATTGCTGCCTGCTTGATTTCAGTATTATGAGCTGGGATAGTGCAGCCCCTGCACCTGGTCTTGCAGGTCATGGGACTGAACACTGGGCAGGGTCAGTGGGAGTTACGCTTCCATGGTGCAGCTCTGAGCTGAATCCTGTCCAGCTTCATTTTGACTGTTGCACCATGGTATGGCTTTTGAGTATGGACTACAGTATAACTTTTTGCCCAGTTGTTTTTGCATCGCGTACAGGATGTTAAACACAAATGTCAGACTTCCGTGTGATGCTGGTTCAATCCCATTTAACTGATAAACTTCCATCAATATAGCTTCAGTGGGAGCTGAATTGTCTTCGTGTTACTTAAAGTCTCAACCATCCCTTAACTGAATCCTCTACTCTCAGAAGAGTGTCACCGATAACAGTAGTACTAATCCATTTTAAAAGGAAAAGTGACTGATTCAGCTGAAGAAATTGAAAGTTACAAAATTTTTCATATACTAACTGCAGTTTATTTTGTTTTTACAGGTGGGCACACAACAGAAATCCTGAGGTTACTTAGCTGTTTGTCAGAGTCATACTCTCCTAGACATTATATTTTTGCAGACTCAGATAAGATGAGTGAAGCTAAAATACGTTCTTTTGAACAAAAAAGGGCTGAAACATTCTCCGGTTCCCAGGTAACTTGTTAAATATGCTATTAAATTAATTAA
>NW_009645780.1:0-2211 GCF_000690535.1 Cariama cristata
GTGGGCGGGCGTGTGGAATTTCCCGTCAAGCACAAACATCAGAGGAGACCTTGGCATGTAGGACCAGGACTTTAACTGAGTGCATACGTTAAAATGCTGACTACCTCAATTATTAACTGCTGAAAGTTTAAATACTGCTAGTCTCTAGAATGAATGGTTAGATAAAACAAATCACCCTATTGAGTTATGGTTTAACTCATCACCCGCAAAAAGATCATTACAATGCCTCGCTTAAGTTGAGCTCGTGTTTCCAAAATCTTCCCCCAAATTTATTGGCAAGAAAATTTTAAATAAGTATACATGTCTGCAGGGCTGCAATTCATCCCAGAATACAACAGAATCTATAGCTAATTCCAGTATCAGAGAAATACAAAAAATAGCACAGAAGGGGAGTTTTTGTAAGGGTGACATTTTTTCCAGTAGTAGACAGACTCAGGTCACTTGTACGTATTTAGCATCTGTCAAATGATAAGGGCTGTTGCTGGCTAGCAAAGGACATGCGATCTCACTCTGGGCACCCCAAACATTTCCACAGCTTGTCATTACCCATGGCTTTTATCATCTCTGCCACCGGATTTGCAATTCATTGCCACAGCATAAGCAGACTGTAGCAAATCTTCTCCTCTTACCACCAAAAAACCCACTTCCACTCATTAAACTATGAAGTTCTCAAGCGGGACCTCACCTCACCATGCACTGCGATGGAGGGAGAGTCCTGGGACCTCTGAGCCTTCCACCTAGGTGACAACACACAGAGTACCAAACCCTTGTGCGGCGGTTGTCCCTTGGTTGCCCATGCACTGAGGAAGGAAGTTCCTGTGCCTTGCAGTGCCACAAGCAGACACTGTTGGAAAGAAATCAATGGTGGTAGAAGGCCTGGCATGGTCAGTAGAGGACCACTGCTGTCAAGGATGCTCTATTGTGGTAAAGAGCTTGTGGTGTTATCACTATGTGTCTTCTGAGCTAGCTTACCCCACAGTTTAAAAAACAAAGGTTCTACAAAGACAGACTCACAGCAACCAGCAACACCGGGGAACAAACTATGAGGTTCAAGGAGTGCGGGAGTCTGTTCTTCACGTCGGTGGCTAGTGGTCACTTCAGCTGCGGCTGGGCTGGGGAGGCTGGAAACGTGGCTATTTGGAGCTGGTAGGAGGAGGAAGGGTCATAAGAAAAAAGCCCAGAGACGCACGGAAGGTTGAAGAACACACACACACACAAAAGAGCACGTTGCGTCCAAAGAAAGTTCAACAATTTTCCCAGCTCATTGGATTGTGGGAACTTTGCTTTTCCAGGGAATAACTATGCTATTTTTAGCATTTTTATTATTCAATTTGTCACGAGCCGTCTCAGGAGACTATCAGCAATCAGCTTCAAGCAGCATCTGACCACAAACACTTCTCCACATGTGATTTAGAACATCTGGAGCGAAGGAGTTGGCTTTCAAAGCATGCCAGCACAGCGCTGCCTCCCCACATTTCTTCTCCTTCCTTCCATCTTCACATCCATTGTCAAACTGCACGTAGAAAGCAGGCTTGAGAAGCCAAGCTCAGAGGCCCTGACAAGACATCGTCACTCTGTATTTGCTGTAAGCGTGTGGGGAGAGCGGACACCGCCTGCTTTGAAGAGGAGCACAGTCAAGGGTTGCTGGTGGCACATTCCCCGCATCGCCGAGCTGCAGTGATTTATACGTCACGTCCCCTAAGGATGGGAGATGCAATTCTTGGCCTGGAGGTGGGCCAGTGTGAGGACTTGTGCCAAAGCGTGCACACTGCATATCACATCCACAGACCCGAAAAGAAGCCACATGCTTTGCTCCATACCAGCTGTAGGCACTAGCTCTGTCTTTGGTGCATGGATTTCTCTGGCATCCTGGAGAAACGTTTTCACCAGAACTATATGGCAGGTAAATTCACAAAGTAGTTCTTCAGCAAGCCTGAGAAAAGAATGGGAAGATATGAAAAAGGAATCCAGGCAAATTGCAGAGGAAATGACATTATGATCCCAGCTGGAAGCTCTGTAATGATCTGCTTGGTGTCTGTGCAGAAACCTGCATGAGAACAGGGAGATGTTCTGGTCCCTGCGGAGCCGATGAGAATTTTATCATTGGCTAGAGGGGGGTGAAGGTTTCACACAGTCATTAATTTTGTGTTCATTTTTAATTTCTCTGAATGATCCACACGGATCGGAGAATCATAGAATCATTATGGTTGG
>NW_009645781.1:0-2207 GCF_000690535.1 Cariama cristata
TTTTTTTTTTTTATTGCTTAGAATTGAAACCTCAGCTTTAAAGAACTGGTTTTGCAAAGAAACCTTTTAGAAGAGAAATGCATAAACAGTACCTTGCGGTAAAAAGTGTCAAGACTAAAAACTTAGTAATTATGCAACTCATCTTTCTCATCTAAAACCTGAGATGGGTTGTAAAGTTCTTTACATAGTTTCATATCCTCTTATGATTCAATGTCTTCGATACTATATATTACACCTATAAAAGTGTATAGCATAAAATTGCTTTATAAGGTCAGACACTGATTTGTGCCCTAATGTCATAAAAACTGTTATTGTACACACAAAATGGCAATTTTTCAAATATGGGAAGAATGATACAAAGTAAAAGTTGTATTTTAGTGCATCTCTCAAATAATATGGCATTGATGCTTACGTAAACAATACTTGACCATGGAAACTAGAACGGATCATTCCCAGAAGAGTCATAGTTATTCAGGCGTGGTCTATAAAAACTTTCCACTGAGATCCAGAGATCAGCCCTAGAAACTAATTTTACACTGGATTCAAACTTACATCATGGTAGCAGTATCAGTGTCAATCAGAAAGAGGTGAGCATAAGTTATGCAGCTGACAACAGAGCTACATTGCAGATACCGTGCACTACTGCAACGAAAATCGCAATTCTACAATCATAGATGTTACAAATACCAAAATCTGATGTAGACAAATCTCTGCTCCTGTTTACCAACAGCGCATATTGTCTCTCAGCTGTCTGCAAATAACTCTGTAAGTTTTCTTCATTAAGATGAGTTGAGAGATACTATCAATGAGAATTTCTACAGCTGCATGAATTTCCTTAGCTGTTTGCAACTTTAGTTAAATATGATCTACCATGAAAACCAGGATACTTCCTGAATATAGTTTCCCATAACATTTTTAGAATTTAAGACCAGACTTCCCTTTACAACAAAGATGAAGTACATGAGAAATTTTTACAATTCCTGGCTATTACTGTTTGTAGAGAAAACCATGAGGAACAACAAAGACAACGTATTGAACACAATGCTGAAATTACAATTACACACAATTACAGCAGCCCAAGTTGCACAAAGCACAAAAGAAGTCCAAGTAACGGTTTTGGATTGTTTGCCTCATTAGAAGAATAATCTATTTTAATGAAATAAGAATTAAGCAATTATTTTAATCACCTCTGGTGTAGATAAAAATAACAACACAAAATGTTTAGTCTTCAGCTTTGTGTGAATAATCATTGCAGTAACCTGATGTATAAATGATCCACCACTCTAATAAGCTGCAAACATAACAGCAGATAGTAAGTTTACAGTAGCTAATAACATTTTAAGTGATACAATCAAAATAAAAATGCAAGGAAAAACATCTTGCACTGATGTACATGTATTCTGTCACAAATGATTTTGTTAGCTAAGAAAACCTATGGAACCATCAACCAGTTTGCATAGGTTCAGGAAGGTAAAGAAAAATATGTCTAAGGAACTCAGTCATATTTTATTTCCCAAAGAAATCATTAATCATAATACCTAGAGAGTAATATTTTTTTAAAAAAAATAAGACTCTGTATATTTAATTTCTTGTTTGTGAAATTATAAAAACTCATCTATCTGTGGTATATTTGGGCCTAATTAAGATTATGCACCTGTGTGAAGTTAGGTACTTGCTGAAATTAAGGCTATAAATTCTTCAGAACAGACGAGTTTGCAGACTTAACGTACTGGCAATCTTTGACATCCAAAAACAACAAAGAAGCCAAATCAAACTGTAGGAATAAACTTTATCAGATCATACTACCTCTCTTTGTTTCAGTGTAATTCTTAGATGACTTGGTCAAGATTTCTTTCAGCAACAGGTAGCAGTGATTATTAACAGAAACAAAACCTTGGGAAGCAATAGCAATATTGGAAGGAATGTTGGCCTCTTAAGAGTTTCAACATCTCACTTCCTATTCTAGGGTATTCCTACAACAAATGGAGAGTTAGACATCTGCAAGGATACAGAATTTCACCATTTATGTTTAGAGGCATGTGTCACCAAACCTACAGCGATGATGATTACTCAAAAGTTTAAAAGACCAGAGTTACACTTAAGTAACTTCAAAATTTCTGTTTCATTCAACAGGATTGTGGATGTTCAGCCTGTTCCTCATGTCTCAAAAGTAATCCATAGACTGTTATAATTGTCAAAAACAGAAA
>NW_009645782.1:0-2213 GCF_000690535.1 Cariama cristata
CCCAGCACTTGGCCTTGTTGAACCTCAAATTTAATGAGACATTTCAAAATGTCATGTCAAATTCTCATGTGCACCTCATGTCACTTCTTTGTATATGGTTATTTGAGTAAGGGAAAGGTTTTTCTCATTCCAATGTTGCTGTGTACAAGCCATGTTTTTAGGCCACGATGTCTGTGTTCTATTACTTATCACTGCGGAGAAAAATAATGGCCAAATGTCTAGGTAGGCACCTAGCAGGAGGTGAGAGGGATCCTTCCCAAGTATGCATGGTATCTGCATTCCAAAGAGAATTTGCACGTATTACAGCTAAATGGACACCCACAATAAGAATTCGGTGGTTGGAAATCAAGCTTCACAATATATGTAAAAACCCTCCCAGCAAACTGAACCAACCCAGAATAACAAAGGAACAAAAAAGGAAGTGATATTGGACATTGCAAGCACTGTAGCAAGGATTTTAATGAACTTCAATTTAAAGCTAGTACCATATTTCAATATTATACAGGAAAAACTTAATTTAATATTTAAAATCATTAAACATTGCCTTGTAAATATTAGAGAAAAGACTAAATTCAAATCTAAAATATATTAGTGTTCTTGGAAACACATACAAGATACTAGTCTCACATCTTGTGAGTGTGGTCTTGCCTCCATATGGAGTAAAAAGTGACAGCCTGTTATCCCACATGCAGACTTCATACCTAATTACATACATATAACATTGTACTGCCCATCTCAAATGCATTTAATTTACTTTTTCACTTCTTATGTTTCAACAGTCAAGATAATTCCTTAGACCTTACTTTTAATGTAGTTACCTGGAAAAAAAGGTGTCTTTTCAAATTAGCTACTTTCCTACCTGATTAAGTTTCTTCCATAGGTTGAGAACAGGAGAAAGTTCAGTAGACCATATTTCTCTGTCAAATTTGCAGCCAGCAGTTACTGACCTGCTCAGGATCCGAAGCTGTGAAATGACCTGAGTGATGAGAATACAAATGCAATTTTAAAGAAGGATAAACAAACTTCTTTTAGTACAAAAATGCAATACAATAGCATCTCCGATTTATCTACGGACTATACTTTTCTGCACACTTAATTACTAATCATGATCTATTCAAAACACAAACAATACCCCTATCCAAATATAGAACATACTTGAGCCTCATTCATATTAAGCCCAAAACAAACAAATCCATATTTTTCTTCATAATATTGTCTTTGTTAAAATGTAATTTAATAACTAATGAGGTGTATAATTAATTAAAAAGCCTCTTTTCCATAAAATCTACAGACAAAACTCAAGTTCTGCCTTTAACTAGGCTCCATCTGTAATTACAAAGAGAAACAAAAAACCAGAATATGTTACTAAATACATAAAGTACCTATCAGCCATCAAAACTCCAAGACAATTATAATCAATACCTTCTGATCTCCCACAGATCTCTTCCTTACTTAGACATTCATGCTACCTCAAGTTATTTAAATCATATTTAGTAGTTTAAAGCAAGCAAGCAAGCAATTAAAAGAACAACTGCAAAACTTTCAGAAAGAAGGGGAACTTGCAGTTCATTAGGTCCATCTGCCTTTTACTATTAGTAACCCTGGTAACTCCACACATAAGCTGATCAAATATATGTATACATTTATAAAGAAAGAATAATGAAATTAAAACGCTTCAGTGATATTGCAGTCTGTCCCTTAAACTACATATAAAACACGTGATATTTTTAGGTATTTGAGCTAAATGTTTGTTATGTTTAACAGTGCATTTCTCGCAAGGCATGTTAGAGAACAATTTACTAATTTTCTCCTCTTTAACTTGACTTGAAAGAGTTAAACTTGATAATAAAAAAATTACTAATCATTCAGAAGGACTGGACTATTTAATTGTTAGACAGAATGACGCAGGAAGTCAATTTGTTTATGCTGGGTTTTGACTTATTTTCTATTCTTGAAAGACATGCAATGATGTAGTGTTTTCTTTTGTTTTTCATTTTCTTTCACTGAACAGCAACTTATTTATCAGCTTAGATAGGGACTATGAAGCACTACAAGATGATAGCACACTGAAACATTATTTTAACTGCTATAACATTTACTATAATTCTATTCTTATATTAAATGTCTTAGAAGACATGAAACATAAATATACATCAAGTATAAATATATAAAACCTATCCGTATAACATAGAATCATAGAATCGTTTAGGTTG
>NW_009645783.1:0-2124 GCF_000690535.1 Cariama cristata
TCTTCAGCCATTTAAGGGTCCTCTAATTAAAGCAGGAGAGTAGTAATAATGGATGGGGAAAGTTATATGAGCTTGCTTTCTATTGGTATTGGCTTCAGAGAAGGCTGTGCTGAAGTTTATGCTTTCTAGCCACTGGAATTGTTCTTAATTAGTTTATTTCAGAGGAGTTCAATACACCTTCCAACTGTCATCAACAGTTACAGATAACAGCTCTTTAAATGTTGGCAAGTGCATTCATAACCAGAGAATATTAAACCAAATGAAGTGGGGGAAGAGTGGAGGCATGAGAGAGAGGTAAACTTGAACAACTTGCAGCAGAGAAACTTACATGCTGTCTCCTCTAAGGCTTATTCCCACCTCCCTACAAGCACCGTGCTCCTAAGGGTTATTTGTATTCTAGTCTGTTGGGCTGTACCGCTTGTAAAGGCAACTGTCGTTCATTGCTCAACAGTCACCTTGGTAAATGAAAATGCTTTGTAAAATGGAAGAATTCAGTGGTATAACAAATGAAGTATTCTAAGCTGGATAAATAAGCATTTTAAAATAGTTTAATGTACTTTTAAAAAAAATTGTGTAAGGCTCTTAAATATAATGCAGTATACCCTGACAGAGGTCAATGTCACTGAAATTATATCTTCTATTACCTTTCACAAGCCTTAGGGGCAGAGCAGCATTCGGAAGGTGATGACCTTGTCTTTACATGACATTGCCGCCTTCTACGTGAAGGAAGAGCTGTGTAAAGAAAGGGTAAGTCTCATTGCAATGTTTTCTTTCTGATTGTAGTCTTTGAAAGGGTAAATAGAGAAACGAAATACTAGCGTCTCCCAATGCCCGTAATGTTTTTGTCTTCTACTTCAGTTGGTGCAGATATCTTTGTACTCATGTGAGAATGAGTGCTCCGTGATGATTCCTCTGCAGTAAGAAATTCTATCCTTTAGGCCATCAGCTGTATCTCTAGCAGACAGACAGCATTGGACATCAGCAGATCTGAAGTCAATTAGGAAAAATATAGTAGACTATGAATGTGGTTGTATGTATATGACTTCTAGATTATCCTTATGATACAATTCAAATGTTTCATCTGTCTAAAAATCAGTGCATTGAACTGGCATGACAGGATCTTAGATGGGTGGATAGGCTGAGCTCTTGTAAGAGGTGGATGTCTTTGTGTCTCTCACTGAGTACTGTCAAAGTTCCCATAATGTGCTAAATGAAATCTCATGTTGCAAATTCCCTGTGTCTCAAAGACAGAATCGAGCAAGGTACAATAATATGTAAAGTTGTCCAAATTACAGGGTGTAAGGTGTATGCATCTTGCTAAGAGAGCCAGTTTAGAACATTGTTCCTCTTATGTTTGCCTTTATTGCGTATGCCTTGATGATGTCAAGTGCCTTTTTTCACTAGAATTAATGCTATTTTAATAAAAAATGGGCATCACGTATGTGGGAAGAACAATTGAGAATACCGAAATTTAAAGAAATACTTCATTTATGTTAAGGTTGAACTTTTTTGAATTTCTAATTATAGAAGCATATGAACTCATGCAATCTTAAAAGATTTTTAAAAAGTTTCAGCAAGTCAGTGTACTGAAGCCATCATTTTTATCCAATACATTCTCTTTCCCCTTCGCTACCTGTGCCCTCTTGCATTTTGGCAGCTCTCTGGTGAAGGCATGTCAGGAGCACAAGCATAGGTTAGCACGGCAGTGGCCGTGGTTTAGGAAGACTTGGATCTGGAATGGCGAAGAACAGTCTATTGTGGGACCTAGACTTTGTCTGGCTCTCACTCAACTTTGAGCCAGGACAGAAATGGAGCTGCCAGAAAGGTCTTGCAGTTGAGATTCCAGGACTTCTGTGAACTAATTAAAAAATGGAATAAGTCGATGTAAGTTTGTGTTTCTATCCGCAGCCCACTCAAAAAAGCGCATGTTACTGTAAATACTAAAAGACCATTCACAGTGAATGGCTGAGGTTTGATTGGATCTTCTGACTTCACCCAAATAATTTCCTGTTTGTGCAGGGTTAGGAGGAAAAAAAAAATAAAAGAATGCATTCATTTCATACTAAAGTCTAAGAGTCTACAATCCGGTTAGTGTTTCTAGTGTTATTAAGACAGCAGGTTCCC
>NW_009645784.1:0-2213 GCF_000690535.1 Cariama cristata
TGAGACACTGATGATAATGAGCTCCACTAATTACATTGTTTTAATTCAAAGGCCAGCAAGCTAAAAGAGATGTGAATCAGGGGAACCTTTGTGAGGCATCTGCTGGGATTTCCAGCCAGCATAATTCCTCCAAGCTGCCCACTGATGAGTCCTTTAGCAAATGTCTCCTCTCCCAGCTCTCTCCCCAGGATGAGACCTGGGCCAGGAAGATCTCCAACTCACCAGACAGACCCCCATTCTCTCTTAGAGGCATCTTGAGATGTACAGACAAAAGGGACTCCAGAAGAACAAGTCTCCTTGCAATGTTGCTATTTGGGACCTTAGAAAGGTGGGGAGGGGAACAGACAGCTGGGAGAAGGACAAGGAGTCCGAGATCCTTTAGGTGAGTTCTTGGCCAAACTGGAGTCCCCACAGTCCATGGGAATGACAGTGACTGAATCCAGCCAGGATGTGGCTCTGTACCTGGCACATCTAGAAATTCATCACCTCCCAGCTTAGACGGCAGGGAAAAGGCAGGTACCGGCCTGTCCTGCCAGCTCCTTCCTTTTAGTGGCAGTATCTTCTTCTGTCTCCCATGCTTCTCTTCATTACCAAAATCCCCTGAAGACACCATTGATGATGGAGAGCCATTGGAGAGGCAATTAGAGAGAAGTTAGAGTGAATTACATATGCAGGGTTTACTTTCTGTTTTCTGCTATAGCTGCTGCCAATTATTGTGCAATTAGGCTGCCTTCATTAGCAAATGAGATTAAAATTAACATCGTTAATTACTCGTTCTGTTAAACAGGGAAAAGCAGGCATTTAAGGGGAGGATGCAGAGAAGGTTGTTCTTGGAGCAGATGCAGTAACATTCCCCATTTGCAGCACTGTTTCTTCAAGGGTTGCACTGGGTTATTCAATTTCAGCTAATACAGCAGGGAAAAGGAGTGTTTACATTCAAGCCACTAATGCAAGGCCTTGCAGGAACGTGTTACACGTTGCTCAACAAAATGATTATCACGCGTCGCAAAACACAAGCTGATGGCCACAGTGAGTAGCCACTGGATTGCTCCCACCAGGGACTGGAGGGAAACCTCTCTCCTCAGTTGCTGGTGCACTAGACTGACTGTCGACAGAAATTTCTAACAGGGTCCACAACCTGGGAAGCTGGAGCATGGCTGACACCGCCAGCGATGGTGCAATAAAGCCAAAACAGCTATTGCTATTTATGGCAGTGTTTTCTTGGCGCTGCACGTTCTGTGGCCACTGAAGACGACTGCTTTCCTGGGCTCACAGACTGGAGAGGGAGGTCAAGGGAAGAGCAGCAGCACTTCAAATTGATGGCGTTGTCTTTGCAAGCCAACTCAATGGTATTGCTCGCTGCAAAACTCAGATGCTGAGTAAGTACGAAGTGATGCCGCTGATCTACGAGGCAACACTTTGAGGGTCCTGGATCACAGGGCTGGAAAGGATCTCAAGAAGTCACCTAGCCCAGCCTGCCGTCTCCATACGGAATAGATGCGACTGCAGCATTGCTATCTGCTGTCTCTCTGGGCCATTCTTGATTGTCTGTACCAATGCAGGCTCTGCCCCTTCCGAGACATTATGTCTAACATTTTGCTTTCTTTATGCTCAGGAAGGCTTCCCTAAGTGTTTAATTGGAATGGCAGTTGCCCAGTACTCACTGCACTGCTCCCCATGGACATGGAAAAGTGATTATTCCCATTCTGTTTGCATCAGCCTTTTTCATATTTAAGAACTATTCCTGTCTTGCCTGAGTTCCTCTTCTTTGGACAAAACCATCCCAATTTACTCAATCTTTCTGTGCAGATCATATCTGCTAGTCTTCAGTCAGTCCTGCTTGCTCTGGACTCTCTTCTATTGCTCTGCAACTTTCTAGAGGAGTTATGCCCAAAACTGGACCCAGGCATCCAGCTGAGATCTCTGTAACACCAGGCAGAGCAGGAACACTGTTTTGTGTCTTGCTGGTGACACTTCTGTCTAGACTCTCCTGTTTGTCATTTTTCACAGCAACTTGACATCTTTCATTCACACAGTGATCAAAAATGAGCCCCAGTCTTTTATGCAGGACTACTGCCTAGTCAAGTCTGTATTTCTGCATCCTGCATGTGAACAGTTCATTAGTCCTGCCTAGATGTAGAATCTAGTACTATCTGTATTAAATTGCATCCTATTCCTTCCAAACCATTTCTCCAATTTGTCAAAATCATTTT
>NW_009645785.1:0-2168 GCF_000690535.1 Cariama cristata
TTTTTTTTTTTCCTGAAAAACACATTTTATTAACTACACTAATCTTTTGGTATATTATCAAATCCTCTGCTACTTTTGTGGTGATTATTAGCAGTAGGCTTTCTTTTGTATGTCAGATAGATAACTTTCAAATATGTGACTTTTTAGGTAGCAGACAATTTTTTCTGGCTGCTTCATGTTGCTTTGAATTAACTTCAAGTTTTTAAATCAAGGACCTGAGGAAGGCTGCCCTTACATAAACCAATCACTGATGAAGCTGCCATTGATTAACTGTTGGGCTTTCATTGATTGCACAGTTACAGTTCCACAGGAAGATTTCAAACTTTATTTGTTTAGTATTTCTGAATCATAAAAGAGCATTTTGTGTATTGAATGCATTACAGCTTGGTTGTCAGATATAAATCAGGAAGAGGGAAGAAATTTTTTCCATTGAACTGCCAAGAACTTTCATATACTGTATTCCTGATTTGCTAAAATAAATGTTTCTTAAAAAACCTTCTTCTTCTCTTAACAATAATAATAATTAAAAAAAAAGAGTAGATTTTCCAGCGTTATAAAGGGAAGTGGTTGGTGCTGCTATGATTCTATTCTATAAATAACTGAAAATTCCACTGTGAATAAAAGTGAGGATCTCAGAACAGGTCATCAAACAGTTATTTAAAACTTTCAAAGAAGAGAATGAACCACAGTGAGGTTTGGCCACAGGAGGAGATGCTTTGCTGTGGAAATGGAAGAGCAGCCCGGTTCCTGCACATGCTGTAGGCTGTCCCTGATGCATTCAGTACAGCTCCCAGTTGGGTGTTTCTCTCCTCTGCCATCTGGAAGGCAGCTAGGACACGCAAAAATGTGCAGAGGAGTATATGAAGAGGTGTCCTTTTTAGATGAAGCTCTCCTCTCCTCTACAGTCCCTCCTGTGAGAAGCAGTCTGAATCTCTTGCTGTCCATGATGATTTCTTTCATGGATGGCAGCTTACCTTTCTGAAAACCTTTGCGTTGCAGAGCTACAGTAATGCTGTGTTGAGAAGAGCAAGCAGGTGACCTTTCATACCATTATTTTTGCAATTATCTAATCAAAGTTAAACTAAGGAATAGTCTTTCGCTCATATCTCCCACACCTTGGGTACAGCTGGTCTTATCTACACTTTTGAGTCCTGGACATAATTTTTCTTGGCTATTTGATCCAGTTAATTATTTTGCAGCCTCCCAGCTGTGTTCTTGGCTCTTTGTGAACTCATGCTCCAACAGAAGGCCAATTTTTTTCTCTTCAGAGGAGCAAAACAGATTGTGTCAGTAACATATGCAGGATGCATACTAGCTACTAACATATGCATATAGGGAACAGGGTCTAATATCCCGTCTTGGACTCGCAAAACTGAACTTAGTTTCTGCCACTTCATTTCATTTTCTTCTCCACTTTCATTACAAAAATTCTACTGGCTTTTTGAGAAGGAGATTATTCCCATCCTTTCACTTGTGGAAATAAGCAGAGCTCTCCAGTATACCTATTGCTTGGAATTAGATGTTATAGATAGACTGCCTCATTAGAGCACTTTCCTCAGGGGACTCAAATATTTTAAGCTCTGTTCTGTTTTAAACTGTTCTGTTCTGATCCTGTTCTGCTCTGACAAGTGAGCCTTAAAGCCAGCATAACTGTGCTGACTGCTTGAATTCTAGCCCTTCACTTCTGCAGGCTGCATCTGCAGGCTGCAACACCACCTTCTTCGGTATTAGTTGTGTCAGACCTTTCACAGCTTAGACTGAACTACAAACTGCCCAGAGAATTGCAGGTTTCCCAGGCTATAAGTGGTGTGATAGTAGCTTCCTGAAAAATAAGGGGTCCTCTTTCCCCCTTCTCCAAATCCACACCTTCTTTCCTTTTTGTGTCATCTTATCCTTGTTTCAGTAATGTCTTGTCTTTGTTGAAGTTCCACCAATGAAGTCTCTTGTACCACTACCTACAAATGCTGCAGTAAATAGGTTTGGGTTTTTTTGCATCTACTTTCCCTTTCTGCTGTTGCTTTTCAGAAGGTGGCCTGTTCTCAGAGTGCAGTAACAGAGAGCCCTCAGCTGAACCCATACATGTTCCTGAATATAATGAGAACGATCATTTGGCAGTTTGGATGTGGGGAATGTACTATGAATGTATTTCTGAAGCAATTTCAGAAAAA
>NW_009645786.1:0-2194 GCF_000690535.1 Cariama cristata
CCAACCAAACCATTCTGTGATTTGATGGTTCTTTGGGAGAATGTGTTTAGATCTCCCTCAAATAAAGCAGGGAGTTAAGGCCTGCCCATAGGCTGGGAGCGTGTCCTGGCCAGTGAGTTACTGGGTGTGAGGCTGCAAAATGAGGATGTAGTATTGATGCGTAATTCCAAGAGATGGTTTAGCATCCTACTTGGAGGCAGGCATTAAGGGTTAAAACTAAAAATACAGAATGGCACGACAAAGTTGAGTTCCAGCGGCCTCACTGCAGTGCTTAAATCCAAAGATTTACTGCACCAGGAGGAGTGTAAAACAAATGTTAACGTAGCCTGATATTAGCCATACTTGGCTAGGCACTCAATTATTGGGGCGCAATAGTCCTGGCTGCTTAAAATGACATTAAACAGGACTGACTTCTAGCTCAATACTTTACCTACAAACACACAATTGTTTTCCTTTTCTAGCCCAAAGTGGTTTTAATTATTGGATCTTTTTTAGAGAAAACCAGCTCCAGCTAGAAGGGCAGTGAATACCTCTACTCCTCGCCGTTATCCCAGGGCTCTGAGGAACAGAATGCTTTTCAGAAAGGCAAGAGCCGTGGGTAGGAATTCCCTGAGAGAGAAAAGGAGATGAACTTGCCTCTCATACACTAGGTAAGCAGCAGCACTGCTTTAGAAGAAAACGGTAGGTGCTCTTGTATATTGCGACAGACTTGACCTGCAAATTACAGGTAGTCTGAAACTCTCTGCCATGTTGCCAGAGGGTATCAAACAGCTTTGAGCAAGCCATTTATTTTAATGTGCATCAGTTTCTCTGATTCTAAAAAGAATACAGTGATACTTGCCATGAAAAGTGGCTTTTGATGCAGTTCCTGTGCTTGAAAAAACCTACACAAGTGCAGAGTTAAGTGTATTGTTTGCTGTGTGCTTTGGCCCTTAGTGCCTTAAAACTAGATGTCCTGATTGCATATTTCCTGGGTCTAACTCCGGCTTTGTGTGCGTGCTTGGGTGGATTGATGTGAGATATCATTTCAAAATGTCGAGCGTGAATACGTGCTTCTTGTGTTCAGCTCTGAAAATTATCCTTTCCTTTGAAGTACTTATCCATGCTTCTGTAACGTAGTAGAAATACGAAATCAACTGCTTCACTGTGGGGCTGAGATGAATAGGTTATGAATATTTTAATAGATAGTGCTTTGAAAACAGCATGCTGTAAACACATTATTAGGTGTTTCCCTGAGTGCTCAAATCAATCTAAGGAAGACAAAAATGTATCCCTTCTCTGCCTTTACTGCTTTTTCTAGATCTTAAAGAGATGCAGAGTGTTGTAGATGCAAAGTTACCGCCTGAAGCATTTTTCAGAGGGGAAAAAAAAGGGGGAAGAAAATATCTCTTTCCAGATACAGTATGATTTGCAGAATGAGTTAAGGTCTGCCCACACCATGCCATGAAATGTAGTGCAGAGAGGGCAGAGATGTCACCACCTAAGGCTCCTTCAGAGGGTGAAGATACACAGTTGTCGTGCTGAGCCTGTCAGTTTGGTGCCCTTTGCTTCACCTTTCATTAAGCCCTGCAGAGCACAGCCTACGCAATCCAGTTTTGGAATTGTTTAAGTACATACTCGGGTGTTTCAAGACCTGTATCTTCAGAATCGAGTGAGTTTTATGTGGCTAACTGAATTTTCTGCAAAGTAACTTAAATACTGGAGTTCTGCAGTTTCCAGTGCTAGAGATTGTGTTGTGTTCGGTAAAAGCACAGGTTTACCCAGCATGAAAAAGACTTCTCCCTAGCTGTCACTACTTGTCACACTGTAGGGATTCCACTGTTTTGCAGGGATACCTATAGATAACTTGTGAAGTTCGTGTTGTCTTCTGATCTGATAGCTGAAATTCACTGAATCTACACACCTACCTTATTCAGAAATCATCCCATAAACCAGCTTTAAATAGTGTTTGCTAATCAGGACAGTATTAGCATAAATTTGACTTAATGGGGGAGAATGTAGCAGGTGCAAAGTTATTAACTGGATTGAAACCAGGTGTTAAAATAACTGTGTTTTTCTAATGCCTCATCCTCAAATACCAAAGTCCAGAAATAAACAGGGTTCTTGAGTTTGAGAATTTCTGATTCATAAGAAACCTTGGTGCTTCAGATGTTTTCATGCTCTTAAGAAGAAATATATATATATATATATATAT
>NW_009645787.1:0-2207 GCF_000690535.1 Cariama cristata
CTTTCCAAGAGGGCAATTCAGAAAAAAGGGAGCCTGAAACCATGCTGTTCCTGACCCGCAATTTGTAAAAGCCCTTTGGTTTTTCCTATGTCCTTTTTTGTTTGTTTGTTTTGCAGCTCAGTGTAGCAATTTCAGGAGAACAGCAGTCTTTAGGGATTTTTTGGCCTAGTCTCCCACACTTGAGAGGTTTGGATCACTCAGATAAACGTGAATTTTTGAGCCCAAAGCCTCCTACACTCACATACTTAAAAATTACTAACAGAAATACAATATTGCACTGACAGGAGACATTCTCTTTAAATGCCACCAAGATTAGTGGTGATGCCACATACAAGTAAAGTGGGTGGGGAAGCAAGTGAGTAGGCTCCTTGCGCTGTGTAGGTCTGTGGGAAGAGTAGCTGTAGCTAAGTAAATGTGTCATGAATGTTTAATAAATGTATCTTACCCACCTCATTACTGTTAATTTCTTAAAATGAAACTGCTCATAGTTCTGTATTTTTGGGTCATCCTTGTCTTGCAAAATGCCTCCTTTTTTCCTGCTCACTCTATTTATGAAGCAGATGACTGACTCAATCTGTATGGAGCAAAATAGAGCATTCAGTAAAAACTCCTTCCCCCTTCACTCTTAAGAATAGAAAATTCCATTAAACTTGTCAGTTCTAAAGACTTTAGTGTTCTTTGATATTTCCTTGGGAAAATGACAACTGAATTTAGGTGTAAAATTTATAACCCTCTTATTGCACAAAGAGGCAGTTTTTAAAAAGGGGGACAGCAGCTCAGTAGTGATAGACTTTATTCTGGCACTATATAGGTCAGTGGATTATATTTGACAATAGATGTCTGCAAAGAGTGTAGAATCTCTTACTGTTTTTGTGTTTTTAAGCAGAAAGACTAAATGTGTATGTGCGTAAGGGTGGAGGTGGTTACACAGCCATGTATATGTAACAAACACAGAATCACGGTATCCATTAGGTTGAAAGGCACCATGGGAGGTCTCTAATCCAATTTCCAGCTCAAAGCAAGGTCAACACTGACCTGAGACCAGGTTGCTCAGGGCTTTATCCACCTGAGTCTTGAAAACCTCTAAGGTTGGAGACTGCATAACTTCTCCAGGTATCCTGTTCCACTGCTCAACCGTCCTCACAGGGAAAAAATTTCATCAAATTGAACCTCTCTTGTTTTAATTTCTGTCTGTTGTCTCTCATCTCCTACCAGCAGCAGAGTTGCTCCATAGCCATCCAGTCCCCAGCCTGTACTGCCGCAGGGTCAGGCCAGTCAAAGTTGCCAGAAATGTCGTTTGTCCTTGTTGACTTTCCTGCAGCTCCTGTTGGCTCATTTCTCCAGCCTGTCTTGCCCTCTCTGAATTTCTCCCTTGCCTCTGAACATGCTAACAGTTCATCTCAATTTGGAATACTCTACAAACTTGATGAGAGGGCATTTCATCTCCTCTAGATAATTGATAAAGATATTAAAATACTATAGGCCCCAGTGGCACTCTGCTTTTAACCAGGGTTCTAGTGAAGATCTGTTTACTAATACCATTTTGAACCATTTTTTACCTGTCTAGTAGTCCATGCCTCTCAGTCATAATGTTCTAACTTGGCCTTAAGTATGCTGTGAGTGACCATGTGGAAAGCCTTGCTAATGTCAAGGTAATCAGCATCCACTGCTCACTCCTCATGCACAAATCTAATCATTTCATCATAAGGCAATAAGGTTGTTTTTGCCTCATGCATCCTTGGTAAATGCATGCTGGTTATTTCTACTTACCTTTTCATTCCTTCATCTGCCCAGAAATGTGTGTCAAGATGACTCACTCTATGATTTTTGTGGGCACTAAAGTAAGGCAAAGCAACCTGTAGGTTTTTCTTCAGCCATTGTGGGCCTTCCCTGATTAAATGAGCTTTCAAACATGAGAGTGATACAGTGACATCAGTCAGCTTTCTTAGCACCCCCAGATACATCTCATCAGGTGCCACGGACTTGCATAGGTTGAGATTTCTCAAGCAATCACTGACTTGATCCTTTTCCACTCCTGGTAGATTGTCCATTCCCAGAATCTTAACTCTAGGCAGAAAGGCCTGGGAGACTTCGTTGGTGAAGGCTGAGACAAAAAAAACATCGAGTACCTCAGCTTTAACTGTGCTATTTGTTATATAAATGAATCCCAGACTGGTGTGGGTTGGAAGAGACCTCTGGAGATCATC
>NW_009645788.1:0-2144 GCF_000690535.1 Cariama cristata
TATTTTTCATCCAGAAAATATACTTCATGACAGGACAGAGAGATATTTAGATGCCAGTTATTCACATGTGATCCACAGGGGATTTGCCTAAAAGCTTCCACTCTGCTCGTGCACATACCTGATTACATAGTTTTGGTTTTTATCAAGCACCCTTTCAGTATTTTTCCAAGCAGAAGAGGAAAATTAAATCTGTCTTTGGAACAACAGAAACAAACAAGTGTGGCCAGTGACTGAAAACAAGCCCTGTAAATTAACACTCATGGAAAGCTAGAGATCCATAGGAAATTTAAATCACTGATAAAGGATGATGTCCTTGGCCTGGCAGTAGCTGACCGATGCAGAACATCTGTTTACTGACATACAGGACTTCCAGCTTTTTTGATACTCTGGAACTTCCCATCTTCCTTTCTATTAAATCCTAGCCATAAAAAGGCATTTCCCTGCACGTTATACAATTCTGAGAAATAAAAGCCTCACACGCTCCTGTCCATTAACAAGCCCTGCTTTTCCAAAGACGACCAGTTCAAAGTGATTTACAATGAAAAACGGGAAATGAAGATCTGCTTTTTGTTTACACTTCCTTCTCAAAATACAGCACAAAGCATCGATGACTTTGGAAGGCTTTTCTCCTGACTTTGCCTTCTGACAGTACGCATTAGAAATATGCTGGTGCTCTGGGATTTTTCAAGCAGGCAAAAGCTTTTGAAAACTGCCCTTAAATCATGCGTAGTGAACTGATCCTGGACTTGCTTATGAATAATTACATCTGGTTAACACCCTCAGAACACGGTCAACCACTGACAGTGGCCAAGGCAAACCAGAAAGTTGCCAGTCCAGGACAAACTCACATCCTCAAGAGCAAGAGGAAAAAGTAGAAAGAGCTCTAAAAAGCACCAGTGACTGAGCTGCCCTGTCCAGCTTTTATCATAACAGCAACACAACAATCTATGGCAGCATCCTCTCCAGCAATACCTAGAGCCTACAAAGATCAGGTACCATCATACTGTACGTAGCACAGAGATGTACGAGGCACTTCAAAGTCTAAAAAAAGTCTAAATGACTCTACGTGAAACATGAGCACAAGTACAGAGAAACTGCAATACAGCCAAGGCCATGGACCAGAGCAGCAGGTAAGCCAGACCAGAATTGCATCTCTGCATTTCCTAGTTTATTAGCCAATGTCTAAGCACATGACCGTTGCCCTACCCAGTGAGGTGCCTCCTACTCCACCCCTTTCCTGGGAAAAGCTATATTATTTTAAGGATCAGTTTCACTTATGTTGCTAAACAGCCCATTTATTTGTTGCTATGCTACAGAGCAAATATTTTTGCCATTTGGTTTGTTTAATCAAACGAAAAAGCTATGGGGAAGTAATTTTCTGTTCTGATTTACTACAGGGAAACCTGTCCTTAAAGTGAGAGCAACTTGGCTTCATGGGTAATTCCTAGAAGTTAAGCATGGAATATTCTGTCTGATGCCAAGCTTCAAGATTACCTTAAGGCAATATGCACAGACCAGGGAGGCGACGGAAGCTTTTCCCATGCTAGGCACCAAATGAGAAATTTTCTCAAGTGACTTCTACCTGGGAAGACGGCAGCAATGATGGAAGTAGCAGAGAGGAGCGGCTGCACCAGCACGGCTGTGTCCGCTCCGGTGCTGAAGCTCTTTACCGTGCTTCCACCTCAGAGCATCACAGCCAGATGCTCAACCATGACAGTCCTGACAAAATCAAGAATATTCACCATTTCTCTCACCAGCTGTACAAACCACCAGCCTCCCCACCTTCCCTACTGAACAAGTTTTATTTAATGAGATTAACACTATTCAACCGGTCAGCACAAGTGGGTGCTGTGCTGGATGGGAGAGGGGTTACTTGCTTTGCTCACAACTTGATTTCAAGCCAAGGTTTGGCCAACGTTTTACCTTTGCGGGTGAAGTATTGTGCCCTGTATTGCATACACAACACTGCCCTTTATGCAGAGTGTTTTGCAGACAGGATCTCATCCACAACAGAGCACTTTCAGCATATGACATCAGAGCACATTAAACTCGCTCTTAGTTCAATAGAAAATTCACTGGGCTTTTCATTGCGATGCCAGCGCAGAGAGGGGAAAGAGGATTTTGACTTTATGAACTCTGATGTT
>NW_009645789.1:0-2249 GCF_000690535.1 Cariama cristata
GAGCTGAACAGAGAAACACCCCAGCTGCCTTTCTGAGGATTGCCCCCCCAGCATCCACATACCCCCCAGCCCTGCCGCTCCCAGCCCCGTGGGCACTGCCGTTCTCCGCCTGGAAAAGCCTGATTTTGCCTTTGCTTTTAAAAATAAAACTTTGTGTGCAGAGTGTGGGAAGGTGATTTCAAAATAAAATTCCAGACAGGCATAATAAGCCTCAGAAAAGCCAATCACACAGAGGAGGATAATTATCCACAGAATTTGTTTTCTGTGTACTTCCATAAAATAATCAATGATTTTTTTATCCACACAGACTCCAATCCAATTTGATTGTCTTTTCTGTGTTACTTGCAAATCATACAAACAATCGATGCCCTGACCCCTTCTCTACGCAAACACAGCTTAGAAAGAAACTACAAGAAATAAAATCCAATAAATTCCTTCATGCAGGACTGTTTGTTTAAAAGCTTAGCCAAAGCCCGATCCTGTTCACAGCGACTTCAGTGATACAAGAGTGCGACTGCCAAACATGCCTGAGGTATAATTATTGCCACAAACATCAGTGGGAATATAACCTTAGTAAAAAAACCCCCAAAACAACAGTACGAAAGCAAGAACCCAGAGGTGAAGGTGATTCCTTTTAAAATGTAGAAAGCAAAATGAAATCCCTCCCAGGCACAGCGCACTTCTCCTGCAGAGGAGGAGCGAGGCGAGCGTGGAGACGGGGTTTGGGGGGGACCCCGGTGCGGGGTAGGCTGGGGACCCTGCCTGTCACCACCCGCCCGCAGAGGGGGTGGCACAGGGGGTGGCACAGGGGGTGGCAGGCGCTGCTGCTGCTCCTCTCCTCGTGGGAGCAGGGGTGGCCAAGGGAAATGACGGCAGCGGGGCTGCGCGGTTTTGGTGTCGCCTCCTCAGCAGCACTCGAATACAAACAGAACCACTAATCAACAAATGCAAGTGCTAAAATTGGATTGATGGCTCCTGTGGTCTATTTTTTACAATTACTTATTAAGCTCAAACCGTTGGCATCCATCTGATCTGCACGTATATCTTGCTAACACATCATCCATCAAAATAATCACTCTCAGTAATTTCTGATGATGCTTCAAGCAAAGCACGGCAATTGAAATCGGTCTGCTACAAAACACCAGTCCTTCAGGCTCCACGTGTGCCACCGTTTCCAGTCATCCCGCGTTGCTTTGTTAGGGCCGGTGCCATCAGACTCTACAAAATGGCATCAAGCTCTCGTCTGTCACTTTGAAGGGGTGCTACTACTGCTTTTTAATCTAAGAGAAAGGTTAGATAAATAGGCTATCTATGGTAGCGTAATCATCTTGCACTCACTGCTTTTACTATATGAGGGGCATGATATTGCAAATACTCAGCTGCTCAGTGCAGCACTTGATAACAGGTGTAATCTCACCGATCTCATCCGCAGTCAGGGCTGGCAGCATCGCCGACTGCCTCACTCACAGTGGTGTAAGCCCGGAGCAACTCCACTCACACCGTTGCAGTTACCTGCTTTACACCAGAGTGACTTAGAGCTGAATCGAGCACCTTGAGTGTGCAGCACATCTAGATGGTGTTTTCTGATACAGCATTTTCAAATATTTAACAGATTGCATAATAATTGAACAGCTGTTGAATAAGCTTCAGATACAAACTCCTACTTATTAAAAAAAAATCCAGCAATGAGGAACAGATTTTCTTTGTATGCGTGTACGTATAGATTATGTTTAGATAAGTAGATAAAATATTTATATTTTACTCTGCGAGAGAAAGAGCGCTTTTGGCTTTTCCTTCCCTTTCTTAGATATCTCTCCCTGTATTTATTTTTATAGTCTGCTTCATAGGCAAACAAGAGAGCTTTGAAAAGTTACCTTTTTTCCCTCTCTGGTTTGATTTTCAGTTCTAAAACAATACTTATTTAAGCATTCTCCACTTCTTGGCATAACCTAATAATTAAAAGAATTACTTGAAAGCCAGGGCAGCTTTGCACAAATTAATGCAGAGGGAAAAAGCTGCAATTTTATAGTGTGCTGAAAAAGAGGTCAAAATGATGCCAGTTTTCGCTGAGAGCGAAGGTAAGCACAGATCTCCCTGCAGCCCCGTTTAAAGCCTTTTTCTGATCTTTAAGTTTCTTATTTCACTGATCAAGAAAAAGGCTAAATGAGGTGCTGAACGTGAGGGTATTTCTCAGCAATTAAAGCAAGGCCATCCCTGCAGAAAGCCGAGCGCAGCCGTGACCCACGGCG
>NW_009645790.1:0-2140 GCF_000690535.1 Cariama cristata
ATGTTTGTCAGCGATGGCAAAACCAAAGCACTGCACAGCCAGCACGGGGGCATCTGTCACAGTACCATTTACAAACTTACCAGCACACACATATGCTGCACTAACCTATACTGAATTATTACTTAAGTATCGTTGCCAGCACAGGGCTTGCATGTAGTAGCCACTTACATAGCGATTTGACTGATAATTTGTTAGAGAAAATGTCAGTTATTAAAAAGTAATTATTGAGATTTACTCAGGAAAAAAACCTTACTTCTGTGAAATATTACATATACTGCTGAAGATTTAACAGTTGTCAATCTGTTTCATACGAAGGTTTTCAATTCAGATCCTGTAGACTTTTAATGTGAAAAGCAGTGATAAGAGTTATTTTATTCCACTTCTTTATACCTTCCATACACACTGCATTCAAAAGATCCATAATGAAAAAAATACCTGCTTGGCAACAGAACAGTATTACCTTACCTTGCACCAGCACTCCCGTCCTAAATGCTGTTATCGATCAATGATACCTATGGAAGACATTAGCAATGGCTGAAGCAGAAATGTAACCAGATGCAAAACAGAACTGAAAATTATCTAAACTATGTATCAATTACAGAATTATAAATTTCATGACTATGTGCTAATCTCAATCCTCTTGATGACAAAACCACACAAAATATTTAATTAATGAAGATAAATATCCATGCAAATTTTACTTCAGTAGAATGAATACACCAAAAACTTTAAAAAAGTCAGTTGTGCCTTTCATTTACATAGCAGACTGCTAATACCAAGGCTTTGAGGCAATACTGACCTAAAACAGATCAAACTCACTGCGCCCAAAGCACACAGCAGCCTCTTTGTCCAAGCACTTCCACACAAGAAGTTAACAGGTCTCTTCCTTCAGCCAAGTATGTGACCTCCATCTATGGAAGGTTGCAAAGTTCTCACAGTTTCACAGAAATTTACCTATTCAGTTAAGAGGAATGCTTCAAAGTATCGAAAGCACAAATAAAAACACTTAAATACTATATATTGGTATCGATTCAATTAGCTTTAAAAATTTTGTCATGCTAAACATAGTGCTTATCTAGGCAGATTTCTTTTTAAAAAAATCACTGCTGTAACATTTTCAAAAATATTGCATAAAATAAGGGCATGTCTGATGAATTTGTGTCTGCACAGAAGTAGTTCCAAATTTAAGCTTAGCAGTTTTTAACAGTGTTGGGTTTAGTTTTTGCCTTCAAAATGAGAAAAATATTTTTTCTAGAACACATCCTGAAAAAGTTCAGAAAATAACTTATTTCTTTAGCTGCACATTTCCCTCTCCTCACCTTTTCACATGGCGTATCACAAGCTTGTAATTTTATAGTCCTGACAGACACTTCTGTCTCTTTTCAACAGGTGATCAGACTATAGAGCAAACAGTCTCAGTCAGGTAACAATCTAGGAATCTAAAAAAAATTTAATAAGAAACACATCCAAGCATGACCTTTGCAAGTTCATTTTCAACAGCTGCAACTGGAGCATGTTAAAAATATGGAGTTGCAAAACTCCTTCATGATCACAAGAAAAAAAATCATTTTAGTTTCCTGTAAAACAAGGCATGAACAAATTCGTATCAGGAGCAGGGAATATCTAGGTTACTTATTTACAAAAATTGTCCCCCAAACCCAGAATGTTTGCTCCCAAACATTTTCCACAGGTTACCACAAATCGTTTTGATAGATGAAAGGCACATTGCTATGGAATAGTAACATAATAGATGCTGTGTGAAAATGAGAAACAGATATGCACTTCCCCTACACAGTCTCAGAGGAGTGACCCGGAGTAAATCAGGGTGACTAGTTCTCCTACTAGGGTATATGTGAGGACAAGCATACTGCTAATTAATATTGTTCAAAAGTTTCTTTGAACAGACAGCAGGGCAGCCTTTACATCATCATAAATGATACTCACGTCCTACGTGGCACTTTAGGAACTTTTCATGCTACCCAAGCAACCGAGTTTTCTTTCCATTAACCAAACCATTCCAATTACAAATACTGTTGCTTATGGTAAGCAGATATCCAGGTGATAACTCTGTTCATTTTTACCCCAGGAACTGTCTCACTGTGGTATTTTGCAAGTTGTTAATAATCACTTCAGAGGAAAA
>NW_009645791.1:0-2209 GCF_000690535.1 Cariama cristata
CCATAATGATTCTAAGATTCTATGATTCTGGCCTATTAAGAGTCTAAAATTTCCGGATTATATACAATGATCTTGAAGTCTGAGAAAAAGAACCAGCAGCCCAAGCAGAGACCTAATTAGTAAGAGGCATAATTTGATCAGTGTATCTTCAGACGTATAAGGTGTTTAAAGACAGGACTCTCCTGGGTGTAGAAAGTGTTCTCCTTTTGACAAAATACCAGCCTGTTCTTTGGACTAAGCATTAACACCAGTGCTTTTCCACCTTCAACTTGTGTACTCTCATTACTCAGTTAAAATGTTTGAAGGAAAACAACCCTGGAAACTCGCTCTGAGATTAACAGGGCTGAAATTAAGAGAAAGTACAACAAACTCCATGGCCCACGTGTTTCCTGTCTGCACAGTTAGCCTAGCTGCAGGTAGGACTCAAACAAACTACGCTGGGCTGAAAGGAGCCAGGTAGTGATATCTAAAGGTAGGTTAAGCCATGTTATGTTTGCCCTCCTAATTATATGACATAAGCTGCGTAACAACGATTTTTGGCTATCACTGAAATACGGATCATAGAGGCCTCCAAAGTTCAGCCTATAGTGGAGATACAGGAGGGAAGTATGGCCAAATCTGAGAACACTTATGGTCCTGGGCTTAACCACCAGGACAATACATTCTTTCTCTTTCTGGCTGTTCCAGTGACTGGACAGCCCAGGTATTTCCAAATACACTGGAGACAGATGCAGTAGATATTGTCCAGCCTTTGTCTCACAGCTCCCTTAAAATTTCTGAGTTCTGTTTCAGAGTGTACTCTGCAGCTGCACAACTACTAATTTCAAGAATAAAAGGGAGACAGTTCTTAACAGGCAAAGTCCTTGGCCTTCATGTGAAGTTTACCTGATAACAAGTGCACAAGTCAGCATGGAAAATTTTGCTATGAGACACTGGACCACGACATTACCCTGCTTTTCTTTCTCTTGCCTTGCAATTCTTTTATTTTTCTATTAGTTTGTGCCTCATGTTTCTCAAGATGTGATCACTACTCCAGTCTCCATTGTTACTGTCACTGGAAGTGTCCATTCAACACGCTAATTGTCCTGTGCGTTTGCTGAAGGAGTTCCTCCAGAGCCCCTTAGATCCTAGTCCTTTCTTAGCTAATTACCTTGTGCTGCACACTGGAGCTATGGGGCCTCAGGGTGATCATTTTGTTGACAATGTGCAGCAATAACCACGTAATCACAGCACAATTATGGAGCATTTATGGAGTTATTTGTGCCATGTCATAGAAGAAGTTAGCAAATGTAATTTACCTCTCATCATTAAAGAGGACAGAGTCTTAAGGTCAAAGGCTGAGCTCTCATTAGAAACTCCACTTTTTAAAACAGCTTTTACAACAGTCAGTTCTCTTGAATCAACTGAAATTATGTTCGTTGGGCTTCTTTTTAATTTCTGGTTTTATCAACTCTGATACTCCAGCCCAAATTTGCTAACAGGATATTAACTTTCATAAACTGAAGGAATAAGAATAAAAAAATAATCTCCAGAAAACTCCCCACAAAAACACTCTCACCCATATATTCAAAAAAAATAAGTGAATGTGTTGATACATAAAAATGTTCCCCATCAACTTCGATCTGTCTCTTGATACTACTTATCTGTTCATATAAAACTCCTACCAGGTGCAGAGTGATTAAGAAGACCAAAAATAAAACTATTATCTATCAAGCTAACATTTCCTCACATCATCTGTAGCAGTACATTGGCTGCCACCTGGATGCTCAATCATGTCTAGTGTTCTAAGGTGACATTTGGATAGGAGCCATTCTGCCTCAGATTAGGAGAGGACCCAGGGTTTAGCAGAGTGGGTATGATCAGCTGAGAAACCTGATGGACAGAGGAAGGGGGAAAGTAAACTGACATTCATGAAAGATGCTGTCCAGGATAGATCATATTGAGCAGAAAAGGGCAGGCATTGGAAGATTTATCAGAAAGAAAAAAACAATTCTTAACATCACTACATCTTTTTTCAAGGATTTGTGTGTATATATATGGTAATGGGATACACAATAGATGCATACGCATATTACCATATTACCATATATACATATGCATATATATGTTCATATGCATACAAACACATAAAGCCTCCCAACATAGATTGTCCCATAAATATATAAATAAATATATAAATATATAAATAGAGAAATATGTAAATATGTAA
>NW_009645792.1:0-2098 GCF_000690535.1 Cariama cristata
GATTCTATGATTCTATGATTCTAAGTAAACTCTGATGACACCCTGCCTACTGAGCACCTCAGAAAAACTGACTGACTGTGGATTAGGTGTGAAGTATCCTCCACAGGAGAGGGGAGAGGCCTCCAAAGAGGCATGTAGGCAGCTATGACTTTCTATGTCTTGGTGGTGTCTCAGTCTCCTTGTAAGGTGGGAAGTTCTTACAAACGCCACCTAAAGTAGTGGCATCCACGTTCCCCACATTTCTGGGTGCAGAATTCATCTTAGTTATTTTTTAAACAGAATACTTGAACTTACTGACTCCTGGTGAATGTGTAACTGTGACAGACTGATAGACTATAGTAATGGTGGGATTTCAAGCATTGTTGGACAAACAGGTCATTCTCCTTGGTACCTGCTTTCTGAGAGTACTTCTGAGCAATGCTAGCTTATGGATACCTAAGGCAGATCCTCAGGAGAATTGCCCTGTCTCCCTATAATTTCTTTCAGACCTCTGAGGAGACCCCAGAAGGTAATTTGTAATTTTTCTGCTACCAAGAATGGCTTTTGAAAAGCAGCACTACACACCAGGCAGCCCTCTGGCTACAATGGTTTAGAATGACTTGAGGTTTGGTGATGCATTTCTGTTTAAAATTTCTTAAGGCAATTCAACTTTTTAAGCTTTGAATGTTTATAAGGAAAAGGTTAAGGATTAAATTTCCAGGTATACAGAGTTATCTTTTCCATTTTCAATTTTTGTGTATTTTGATTGATAGGTTTCCTGGTTTTATCTATTGTACATGACTTTTCTATACTTATAATTCTGCCTGTGTCTATAGTAATCAAGGTGATAACTACCCACAAAGGGTCTCTAAATAATTAGGGTGGATAGTTAAAGCTTCAGTGAATTCAATACAATTGAAACCTGGAGCAACTGATCTACAATTTGATTGCATTAAAGACTATACAGCATGTATAAAAATGACATAGCTCACCAAATGAATTAACTTCTTATAAATCATGGGAGCACTAAAATAAAATCTTGAGTCTGTAAACTTAACACTGCTAATTTGTATGTAGATGTGATGAAATGACAAAATAAGAAGCTAACTAAAGTATCAGCTGCGTGTTTTTAATACTTGCAGATGGCACTGCAATCATAGTAAATACACAAACATTTTATCTGGTGGTGGCAAAGAATAGAAGAAATTCTAGAGCCATAAATGCAATTTAAGATTATTTTCCTTGTTTTAAATAGCAAGCATATACAACCTGAGATTCAAAGTGTAAAACATGAAAAGCATAAGACATAAAAAAAACTATAACAAGTTTAAAAACAAAAGCAGAAATAGCAATGAAAACAATCAACGGGGCTTTATTTTTAATTAAACACCAACAGAGATAATAATTAAGTTTCTGTTCATTTGTGAATGGCTCACACACTCAGGTAATCTTTCTGGCTTCTATGAACAATCTTGTTGAGCAAAATTCAGCCAAAAAAAGTGATTAAATAAATATGCGCTTGGTCAAACTGTAAGTGGCAATGCTGGATTCAAACAAGAAAGGTAGAAAATTACTCATATACACTACTGAGCTGCAAGAAAGAACTATTAAATTAACACTGGTTGTTATTTGACTTTTTTGGATACAACTTCTCGGTATTTCTATTACAATAGCCCATTTATCACTTGTTTTCCCTGCACTGCTTAAAAACACTTACTTCTACATTTATCTCTGTTCTCCCCAAGCTACATTCCAATTTACTAGTACAGTTACTTGGAGATGCCACTTCTAGTCTTCAGCCTTTGAGAAATCTCTTCACCAGACCATCGCCATTCCACAACAGGGATTCATAAGCATTATACCTTATTGAAATGAGATAAAATCAAGGCAAACAATATTGATTTTACAGAAATTTGAATATAGAAAGAAGTACAGAACCAGACTCACAACAGTACTAAGGCTCTGAATTTCTATTTAGAAGCTTTATTTCTATGAGACCAGGGAGTAGCTTGTGATAAATGACAGTTGGATATGTAAACATCCATAAGCACTGAGAACTAAAAAGAATGTAGTTTATAAGATCTGAACCACCTCCTTAGACCTTCTTCCACTTATATAG
>NW_009645793.1:0-2264 GCF_000690535.1 Cariama cristata
TCACGCTCGCCCGAGCCCGCCTGCGCAGCTGCACCAGCCCCTGTGGTGTCTCTCCCCGAGGGGGGGCCTGCGCTCCCCACAGGTTGGTGCCGCAGCCCCAGCTCCCCCCGCCTGACCCCGTGCCCGACGGCGAAGCCCGGCTGCAGACCCCTGCAGCCCTCAGAGGGGTGGTGGTGGCCTTCCACTGCCACCCTCTCCTTATGTCCTGAGCCTGTGGGCACCCAAAACACCTCACATTCCCCCCCAGCCCACGCTGGAGCTCAGCCTGCTACTGCTTGAGCTGCACCATGTCCATCTGTGCCTGTGCCACCACCACGACTGCCTACAGTGCATAGAAATGGCTGTGCAGTTACAGGTACTGCAATTATTAGGAACCCACAAGCTTGACCCATCCTTCAGAGTAGTTAACCAGAAGGTTAACCTGGTGACTGCACTGTCCACAACCTTTAAAACTCGCTTGCACTTTTCCAAGCAGATACTGCAGGTTGACACTGCCTTAGCCCAGGCAGTTGAGCCTCAGACTAGTAGATGGTGACCAGACTTCAGTGGGAAGTGAATGGCAAAGGGTGCTGGAGGCTTCCAGTTGTACAGCAGTTCAGTCAAGCAGCTCTGGCCAGAGAAGACCTAGGGCTCCAGCCTTCTTCTGATCTCATCAACAAGCTTTTCTCTTGGGATATCAACCTACAAAGCAAACAGAGAGAAGGAGGCAGTAGCACTGGAACCCTGAGCTGAGCATGGTTCAATCTGGCCCTAAGGACTTGCTGTGGACTTGTTGGTACACAGTTCGTGACTCGTTTTCTGGAGCAGTCACCCGACAGACCTGTGCTATAGCTCCCCAGAGGAACAACGTCCCTGAGGGAAAACGCAGAGCCTTTCAGTAATCTCTAGATTTTGGAAGCACTTTTGAAACTTGATGTAAAAAGGCATTCTCACCTCCTCTCTTGTTGCAACATCTCGCAGCTTGACAACTCCATCTGTCAGTTCTTGCTCTCCTACAATAGCAGCAAGGGGGATCCCCATGTTCTCGCAATACTGCAGCTGCTTCAGCAGTTTAGGATCCTTTTTGTACAGCATCTCTGCCTAGGAGGGAGTGGAAAAGGTGAATCATGAATGCAAAATTTGCTCTGATGGATCTTGGAGCGAAACAGCCAGCACCAAAACTTGCAGCAAGCGCTTGCCTTTAGTGCTGTCAGCTGTTCTCCTTCTCTGCCTGCTAGATCTCAGACAGATCTTGAAGAGACACCACACTAATGGAATTGGTCTTGCTGTGCTACAGCTCCCTTCAGACACTCCCTCCCTCACCCATACCAGTGCCAAGCCCAAGTCCTTACGGTACCTTGATCCCTGCGTCCCACAGCTCGGAGATAAGCTTCAGTCTCGCAGTGAGTAAGTGTTTGTGAGGCGTAGCCACCAGCACTTGTGTCTCCGTTGTTCGAACTTTCTCCCCGGAAGCCTGCAGGGACAGACACACTCGTGAGAGTGACTGGCTCTGAGGGAATCTGCAGGTCGCAACAGAAGCTCATCTCACCTTATCTTCAGACCTTAACCTAGCTCCCCAAAACAAGTATACTTAAAAGCTAACCATCACCATTCAGTGAACGTTACTGAGCAAGGCTAACCTCCCAGAAGCAAAAAGAGTGCACAGATAAGACAATCTGGGCCCCAGAGAATCTGCATTGTGACACGTTACCTAATTGCGTGCTGCCGTTCCCATGGGGTTTTGGCCTGCCTCCCTCCCTCCTGGATGGGACCTGGACAGCTTTCCAATGTCCCCTTTGATTCCTCAGGTAGAAACATCTCACTTGCTATGAATCACAAGCTCAGAACTAAACACAGTGATGAATTTCCTCACAGGCTTTCCTAGGGTGCTCATTACAGACCAAGTACCACGTTCATCACTTCACAATCCCCAGGACAGAAAACTTTGCAGGCAAGACACAAGAGAAAGGTGACTGGGGCATAGAATTCAGAGCCAGGATCAGAGCTCAGAGCCTGTCTCCAACACATCTTTGGCATCTACTACAAAATGCTGCCCTCAGCTGCCCACACCTGCATCCTGATGGGCTGCAGAAAAGGAGCTCCATCTTCTGTGCATGGACATTCAGGCATGAGAGGAGCCACCCTCTCCCCCAAAATTTTTTCTCCTTGAACACTGTGGAGCTGTAGAGCTCTCTACTAAATGATAGCCAGCTTCCTAGAGCCCTCCCCCATGGACCACCTGCAGCACCTACCTTTACTCTCTGCTCTAGGATGGAGAAGATCCG
>NW_009645794.1:0-2109 GCF_000690535.1 Cariama cristata
TAGGGAAAGTGGAGGTATGCTGAAGAGAGCATTTGATTTGTGCAGCTGAAGGTAACATTTGTGTAGCAAAAAGTTTTACTATGGAGAAAGAATTAAAACAGATAAAATTTCTCACTTCCAATATTGCCCTTGAATGATGAGGAGTGAGAGCAAGAAAAACCACTGACACCAAATTTAACAGAATTGCACAGCAGAACATAAAAAAATGCTGTGGCTAACTCTATCCCTGAAGTTGCTTATAAAAATTGTTTGAAGTGGTTTACCCACTGCAGCAATAAGACAGCTATTCCGGGTATTTTTCAACCTAATGAAATCCATCACTCTGTTTTAGACACTTAAATTACTTATCTCCTGCATGCAAAACAAGTTGCAATGGCATCCCTGATACTCACACCCGTCTTTTAGCCTCCTGATTACCATGATTTGGAATAAAAACTTTCCCTCACAGGTTTTCTTGCTTGCCTGGTCCAGTGGTTGGTCTGTAAGATTTGCACTGCTTGCACTTAGGCAGTCTACAAGCCATTTAGGTATTTAATTATTCCCCATATTGTCAGAGAAATACTGAGCTTGTGAATGTGATAAGAATCAGGACCTGTACCAGGTAGATAACTAAGAGATCTGATGTGTAAAAATACAGGTAGCATGACTTGATTCCTGGTGCACAAGATGCCCCACAATCTCACTGTGCCTAGCGAGCTCAGCCTGCTCTGACTCTTTTTTAAGAAGTACTCCATGAATCCTGCTATACAAAGGATATTTCAAAGGTCCCAGTTGCTTAATCTTATGAATAAACTGCTTCTGTCTTTTTTTTATTTCTTCATGTTTAACCCAATGTCATTGGAATACACTCAGTATCACAAAGACTATACAAGATTACAACTGCTCCTTTCAGCGTGTGCCAGCTCCGAGTGAAAGATAGGCAGATTTTGTACATGTTTTAGTCACATCAGTGCTATTAAATGGGTTTGAAATGGTTTTGATGCTGGATTTGTTAACGGCTTATGGTTTTTTACCGGTCAAACCCTGGCTGAGACCCACACTCTCAGGGCTGCCTGTGAGCATTTTTTTGGTGGTGATTGGAGATTCCTGGTCTCTGAAAACAGTCACAATCACAAAATAAATTGCAGATTTTTCAAAGAGAGAGAAAAGTAAATTGTACATGCAGGACAAGGACAATATTTTGACTTTTGTGACCCACTTGTCAAAGAAATGGTCACTTCCCTCTGCAGGGCCAAAAGAGTAGTTTAAAGAAATATCTGGTCTACGTTCCATGAGTTACCGGAAGAGTTACCTCCAGAGTTACAGGAGTGACCAGACATACATCAACCCATCCAGGCATGACGGCAGTTCTTCTGAGCTGTGGTAGCTACTGTTGTGTTTCTAGTTGGGTCAAATATGAGCAGGTTGATTTAGATTGCTCTCCTTTTAATCACCTTTGTATCAAATGTGTTATGCCTTACAACATTTCCAGATGTCAATCCAGCCTACTTTCTACCTCGCCACGCCTCAGCGGTTCCTGATCCATTTTTCCATTCCATTTCTACATTTACCAAGGCTACATCACATGCTATAGAAGCAAATTAGCCACTTCTTTTTTGCACTACAATGTCTATACTGCAGTTTGATAGTTTTTTGACAGGTGTATATGATAAAAAACTTAGTCACTGGAGCACACATGATATTTTTGGCACTGATTGATGGTCTTGCTTGCAGGCATTACAGAAAGTCCATAAATATGTGAGAAAACATCCTTTTGTAGTAAGTAAATGACATTGCTCTTTTGGCAAAATTGATGTAGGTATTCGTCAGCATGTAGTAGGTGGTGGATGGTAGGAAGACAGAAGGCAGTGCAGTTCTTTCATCCTTACTTAGCTTTTGACTTGATTTCCCCGAGCACTGTTTGAGTGAACTTTCAAAAAATGTTTACGTTCTTCAGGCTTGCTGGGATGCTTCTTTCCTAGGAAAAATATTTGAGTAATCCTCTAATGATTCATAATGGACTTCTGCTCTAACTGTCCCATTACTGTAATTTTCTTAGAATCATAGAATCACCAAATGGTTTGGTTGAAAGAGACCTTACAGATCATCTAGTTCCAATCCCCCTGCCAT
>NW_009645795.1:0-2220 GCF_000690535.1 Cariama cristata
ATATATAAATATGAATATATATATGAATAATAATAATAATATGAATAAATAAGATTTAAACTGTTTTCTCTTAACCAACCCTGAGAACCTGTGGGGTTGCCCGAGACTGAGAATCACCAAGGATTTGGCTGTGTATGGCAAATGGTTTTTCCTCAGCACACTCTGGAGATCATCGACCTTTGATGAACCCATACACTGTATGGCAACTCGCCCTGTGCTCAGCGCTGGCTCTGTGAATCTCGCAGTGCTTCCCAAGCAGTAATTGTTCATTAGGCAGCACCTCACCACTGCAAGGCAGATAACTGCTACAGAAAGACCTTGGCAGAGGTTTAAGTGCCTTGTTTGCAGCAGCAGATGGGGGCAATGTCCAAGTTGGAGTCCAGGAATCTCCCATCTCATCCCTACCTTCAGCCCTTAGACTTCACCGTGCCAGGAAGGAGGATGGATAATGCTATAAACTTCTTCCTTATCAGCTTATTTTGAATTTTTGAGCTTGTGTATCTTGGTAAGTAGCTGTCAAATTAAACAAAATAGGAGTGGAGGAGGAAGCGTTAGATGTCAGAACCCAACTTAGTCTGCTTCCATTTAGTTTAGTTCAAGCACTGACATTTTCAAACAATGCATTCAATTTTTTTAGACTAGAAATGAAAAAGCATATTTTCCTCTTTCAGCCTGTGACCTCATCTTTTGCTGATGACTTCAGTCATTGTTTGTGATAGTCAAACCCCTGGGGCAGAGAACAGAGTGATTCATTTGTACTTGGGGCACTTGGATTTATAGACCGCTAAACAGACTGAAATTATTCTTACTTGAAGCTTGCATGAGACAGTCTTCAAAACTAGAAATGTTGCCAAACCGAAGCCCTAGATCCAGATTCAGATTTCAGTGGGCAGTGCAACCTGTTTCCATAGCAGGCCAAGATGTATACCAAACTTTTAGAAAGATCTCTGTTTTGATTATTCAAATTTACGAGCGTTCACTTTATGAAGGAACCCACCAGTATGTAAATACTAGTCAGCTTTGCTGAGAATTAAGGTAAAGCACGGTGTAAATCTCTGCCAACATATCTGTGCTAGACAGAGCATAAATTATCACTCAAAAAAGGGTACTGGCTTGAGATGTTGCAGCTGCTGACCTCTGTAAGTTACCACCCTCCCTGGTGACAGCTTATCTGGGCACTTCCTCACCCACTGCGTGTTCCATCGGCACTTGTGCTTGCCTGCTCCTGTACCTCTGTGCCGGGCACTAGAGAAGGCTTCAAGGAAGAGCAAAATTTAGTAAGTCTCCGTGCCACCTCTCAGCAGCAGGGCAGGCTAAACAGCTCTACAGCACCACATGGGTGCCAGGAGCATCATCTCGCCTTTGAAGTGCCGTCTTCTGGGTGATACCAACTAACCAGTTAATGAGAGACAGCTAAAGCCAGGATTATATACTCAGCTTCACCCAAATCTTAGCCAGCACTGGTTTTCATTTTGCAAACCAGGACCTGACAGGTGAGGATTTGCAAATCCAAATCTCTTTTGATTTTTGTCTGTAATAGAGACAGGTCAAACACAGAACTCCTTGCTAACTCTGAGGAAAATTTTGAATTAAATCGGAGTTGGCCTGACCTCCCTTCTGGATTCAACTTTGCAAAACCAAGCTCTGACAGACAAGCCCTTGCAAAACACAACCAACCTCCAGTTTGGTCATCTGTGCTTTGCATATTTCAATAGCTCTTTGCTAGCTACAATATTTATGATAATAAGAATAACAGAAACCAAAGTGAAACCACAAGTTAAGCTGCTTATTATATAATTTAATTAGACTCCACTGCACTTTCTCTTCCAATTCCCAACTTACAAGGATTGAATTGTTAGGTACATTTTTCACATTGGGATTCTGAAGAGTTTATTTTGACCTGGCAAATGATTTTAAGTCTGAGGAAAAGCAGGTCGAGCAGTGGTGAAATAAAATAGGAAGTATGCAGTTTTTTCTCACCAAGCCTGGTATCTGCGTGACTCCAGCACACAAAGAGCTGGTGTGAATTTCAGGTCCTGTGCCTGCCTTAAATCAAGGCATTTGCAGAAATTAGTCGTGACACGGTTTACCCAGTGGTCTTTGCTAAAGGAGCATTTTTGAGGGGAACTTTTACATCAGATGCTCATAACTTACTGGCTTCATGAGGTCACATGTGCCATTGAGTTAGGAAGGAAGGAAAAAACATGTTGTTATTAGCGA
>NW_009645796.1:0-2228 GCF_000690535.1 Cariama cristata
AAAAAAAAAAAAAAAAAGGATCTGAAAGAGATCACCTGCAAGACCACACATTGTTTTACGCTTCAGACTTGTCTTAGTAGTACCCTACACTAACAAGTTCACACATACAGAAGGCATAGAGTATTATAGATTGTATGCCTTCAGACATCAAGCATTAGCATTAAAAAAAAAAAGTCACAACTGCACATTAAATTATCCATGCAAAGAACGTATTTTCTTCTCAACTTTATAAAATGGTTGATGTGGTATAAAAATAATTCAGGCAAGTGTATAGAAGCTAATAGTAGTGCAGTCCTTTCTCTAAACACTCCTTTTCTAGCACTTGAAAAAATAGCTCCCAGGGCTTCAAATCAGAAAAAGCAGCATATTATGAGCTTAAAAATAGACTGCTTCATTAATATATTTTGATAAATTACTAGCAATCATTAATATCTTTGCCTTTATTCCACATAGCATTCTATTTTCTTATCTGTGTGTGTTATGGTTTTTTAAAATAAACTAAGGAAGTATCACTGATGTTTTAAAAGAACTTCGTTTGTCAAAAAGACTAAATAAAAGGCTTTCCCTCTAATCATTTCAATTAATGGGCAACATATCACTGGAAGGATGAGATTTTCTTGTCTTGAAAATCCCTATTTCTAATTTAAGGTTTCTGTTACAATTGCACTTCTTTACTAGGTCTTTGCACAAAGATCAAGACATTACAGAGGTTCATGCTTACCTCAGGCAAGTAAGAATCACTAATTTTCTGTTCCTATTAAGCATTGTGTTACATCCATTGACTTCTCCAGTATTTCAGCCCTAATGTCTACAAAGACTCTGTAGTACAGTTAACCTCTTCAGCATAATTTAATACATATTTCATAAGCATTCAGCACTAACTATCTAGATTTTTCACAACAGAGGCAACCAAGAGTCCTTATTCCCACCGATGTGTTTCAGGGTGGGGGGTGGGGAAAGTAACAAATAAACTAGGGGGAAAAAAAAAAAGTTTAGCCCTTAAAGAGTTAGAGACACTTCCAAACAGAAGATGTATGTTCCTTGACAGGTCTTATTTTCCTGGTCTCCAGTATCTAGATATTCTGTAGAAAGCAAGGGGCTGAGGGGGGGCGGAGGGGAAACGCATGGCAAAAACCTGATCCTGATTCAATATTGTGCGAGGTTACACCAGTGTATTTCTTCAAAAATCACTAGAGTTACTCGCGATTTTTCAGTGTAGAAAGCAAGGTTAGCAGGCAAGCCTACGAGTGCTCCTCTCTCCCCCAGAGCCGAGCGCCGGTCTCCCTTTCCCGGCGCTACACCGGCACAGCTATACCAGGCACTCCATCTAGCGGAGACGCAGGTTATAGCAACCTTACCTTCAACTACTCGCTCAAATACAAGGAGCCGTACCCGCCTTTTGATGGTCTAACTCCATCTGCTACGCAATTTGCATAGCAAATAAAGGGTAAGAAAAAAGTATTTTATCAGGACACTTGTGTCTCAGAAGCATATGCCTATACCTAACAACAATAGTGCACTGAAGGCACAGGATGAGGTTCCAAAGCACCTAAATCACTTCAGAATCACCATCACCCTTGCTCTCTTCTGTCTACATGTTCCCATCCACTTTTTACGCTAGCATTGGCACAAATGACTCAGTTGCCAGACAACTGGAAAGACAGTATGGCCGATAAGTGAAGTAGCAAAAGCTTTCAGAAAGCACTCGTCGCCCAACGGCACAAGCAGCATTGCCAGAACACGGACAGACTGCACTACGCAGAGCAGGAAGAAATGAGTGCGCTAGCCCTGGTTTAGGCATGTTTAAGATGATGTACAATTACATTTTTAGGGGAAAAAAAACCACAACACAACTTTATCTAAACTGTTACCTTCGCAGTACAGACTCAGGAAGCAGGGAAACTGATAGACAGAGCCAAGAAGGCGAACAGAAACTGGCGCAGCAAAATCTTTTATCAATCCCACTCCCACCTCACCTAGCATGAAGGTAGTACTGACCCGTCAACGTTTCATTTTCAGAAGGTGCTCTCGCCCACCATGCACTACTGTCACAACACCAAATAAACTTTTTCAAACAGATACATACAGAGATCCTTTAAATCTGACACACTGGTACAAGCCTGCTTCACAAAAGAACCACTTTGACAGAAGTTTCCAACTATAATAATTACCATTTAGGTTATTCTTAGTATCACAATGTTAGCAAGAAGACATCAGTGTGTCACATG
>NW_009645797.1:0-2235 GCF_000690535.1 Cariama cristata
CCCCACCAAAAAACCAATGACCAGCAGCAACATTCTCCACTCCCCCCCTTACCTTCTGCACATTAAAAAGAACTACTTACAGGCATTAAATACTTAAAAGTGGACATTTTTAAGACTACAGTATTTACCACTGATATGTAGTCTCATTTATTGAGGTATTTTCTATTTGAAGAAGAAAAGATTATCAGACTCCACAATGAAAATAAACACTATCTCATTTTAAAGAAACAATCTTTTTCCAGCATGGTTCCTAACAGACATCTGATAGCAGGTGTAAAATCCAGATGGAGAAGTAAAATCTAGTAACAGAGCTGCTGGGCAGAGGGCTCGCATAAGGCTATGTGACATTTAAGTTCTTTTACACATGTAAATGGGACTTAAGTGATGAACAGGTATGGCTTTGGCCATCTGGAGTAACAATGAATTTCACCCAGAGTGAAAAGAAAAACCAAGAGGAAGAAAACTATCATCTGAATTGGTTCTGACGTTTCATTCCTGTCAAGTGGAGGTTAACTAATCAGGGACTTCTGGGCAAAAACTCATTAATTTCCAGAGCTCCAGATCTAGAAAACAGAATAATCCGAGTTTGAAACAGACTGAGAAAGCTCACCACATAAAGGTTTAAAGATGGCAAGAGACAATGGAATACAAAAATAAACAGAGAAATATCCATTTAAGACATAGAAACACCGCAACCAGAGTAATAAGCATATTTATTCCCAGATGCATACAGGAAAACGTATCCTGCAAAGTTTGTTTAAAATCCTTCTAAGGATTACTGATGTTAGTTTTCATGGTACCTAGCTTTTAATTTCACAAAAAACTCTACTGCATTAAGCAGTAGAAAAAGAAATATTTCAGTCCTCTGGCAACCGGTAGATATTAACTACTGTAGGCAGATGAAGTTTCATCTGTGATAAGCACAACTGTTATAACTTAATGTCAGATAATACCAGTAATACACTAAGCACAACTAACAAGTGAGAGGATGTACTATCATCCTCCTCTTATTTTTGTTTACTCATCACATATGTGAAATAGAAGCAATTGCCAAAATAACCTAATATTGGAAAAAGGTTAAGAGGAGGCCCATTATAAGAATATGTTAATATTTAATTCAATATTTCAGACTTAATTATTCCATAAAAAGGACATCTCACTGATCATTGATACAGTGGTGAATTTAGATTCAAAGCCAAAAAGACTTAGTTTAGAAGATCAAGTGTCAAATCTTTACTATCAGAACGATGTTCTTTTTACAGCTTCATAAAGTTAACCAACTTACACAGTTCCTTCACATGCATACAGTACATCAAGACACTCAACATAAAACCATTCAGAATGCATCCTTAACAATGTATCCCTGCCAATTAATTAGCCTTCTAAGAAAAATAACTTCCTTTAGATATTTTTTCTAGATTTCTTTTTTGTTCTGTGATATTTTTCTTAATATCACACCATCTGCAGACACTTTTCAAAAACATTGGAGAAAGGCAATTTAGGAAATGTTCCAGATAAGAAAAAAGTAGCTTGGTAATTTTTACAGTCTTTCATTCTGGTGATTTCTTCTTTTTAACACCATTGTTTTAAAAATCTTCAATTTTGACTGTTCAGTGGAAGCAAGATAATGCAAACTTTACAGATTCAGCTCTGAATACTCAATGCACATTAAGAGAGGTGAAGAGAAAAAAAACTCAAGGTTTAAATTGTTACCACTACTCACTGAATATAAGCCACAAAAGAGACACAAGCTTGCACCAACTTAGTTGGATGGACCAAACAAGTCTCTACTTGCTTAGCGTTATGAAGGAAGATGAAAGCAAAAATGGGACAAAAGCCATTTATCCTGAGATGAGCCTTTAATTCATGAACCTAGAAGAAAATATTAATGATTTAGATCACACTGTAAAGCAGTTGTCAAAATACATGTGGTATCTTTGATTTTAACCAGTAGCTTGTTAGCAGAACCATTCATGACCATGCACTGTAGCACTGTATGCAGCTTCTCTTCTTGTCTCAGACTCTCTTTGCCCCTTAGCTTTCTTTGTGGAGTTATGAAGAGTTGCTTGTTATTATATGCAGCTACAACATGCTCTGTATGAGGACATTGGACAAGCTGTTAGCTCTATTAACTTAATAATAGATTTCTGAGTGTGATTTCCAATTAATTTCATTTTCCTCATTCCACGAAAAGCCAAAATTACAGATAGCCATATGGTGCTTCATAAATAAAAC
>NW_009645798.1:0-2271 GCF_000690535.1 Cariama cristata
TTAAAAACTCATAATCTCCAGAAGACAGTGACTCTGCTGTAAAAACATTATTTACCTTTGCCTATACTAACCTCCCACTGAGAACTCTTTAGGAAAATCCTAGCAGATGAAGACTAAAACTTAAATACCATTCAAACATTCCAGCAGTGAAGACAAAAAAAGTATCTTGAAACATCCTCTACTACTGCTTATTTTACCAGTATGGTCATACAGAGCACAATCAATAACCCACAACAAAAGTTACAAGAAAAATTACAAAACAGTTCCATTGACTGAAACATTTCCTCATCCAGAATGATGTGATTGTGACCACACTTAAGTAGCTCTGTAATTCAGTAACACTTTATTTTGTGCCGAGTAAAAAACATATTCATACAATAAACATAAAACAGGAGGACAATAACATGAAAGAAATAAACAGGAAAGGCTAAAGAATGGCTGCAGATCCATGGCTCCTGAATGGTTCAAGACCCACGGCTTGCTTTTTCCTCTAAATGCTTTTGTTACTGATATTAAAATAGCACTCATGTTTTAGATCTTTGTTTTCTGAGTTTGTATTAATCCTCAATGTGCAAAGGCAGAGCTGCAGCCACGTGTCCTGGGTAAGCAAAGCTGCTCCACAAACCCAGCCAGGGCAGCAGAACCACCCAGTTCTGCCTCAGCAGAGGGAGAAGGCAGGAGATGGAAGACACCATCGGACAGGCACATGTGGCTTGCTTTAGGAAAGCTGAGGCCTTGAACTCAGTCTAATTCCATCCAGCCTAATTCCAGGAAAACTAATTCTTGATCAAAGTCAGATATCTTTCCATACTCCAGAACCACTGCAACAAGGAAGCTATTTACAAGAGTAAAAATTTAAGAATAGGGTATGAAATCTTAACTGTATTCTCTAATAGCACAGATCTGGGCAATGACAACAGTATAACAAATCAACAGTTTTTTTAATAAAAATATAACGTCTCATTGACTCATCCTAATACTCCACAACTAAATCTTCACACTTCAAGTATAATACATGTGTTACAGGGAGATCTACTCATGCTGATTGATTTTCAGCTCTCTAAGTTTGGATGTCAAAGCATCTTCAATACTACTTAAAGTTTAGTTGTTAAAAATGGCTTTATCCACACAATACAACACTATTGAGGCAGGAGTAGGCCTAGTACAGTCAGCTTTACTGTATACTTATATATGTGTGTGTGCACACATACGTACACATGCGTGTATATAGATCATAAAACAGTAGAAGTGATGGTGTAAGACACACTAATAGGAAGAACTGTATTCAGACCTACAGAAAATTATAATTCTTGCTACTATTAAGTGCTGCTGTGACTCACTGCAGTTGTCAAGTAAGAGAGCGCTTGGGTATACCTTCTCAGGCTAAAATCAGGATGTAAGAGAATAAAGTTGGAAAATTATATTAGCAGTGATATTTTGAAAGGATAAAACAAGTTCATAGTAAGTCTTCAAAGTGACCATCTCACTTTTCAAAGCTTATGGTCCAATTTTTTTTAAAAAAAAAGTCAACTGCATTTTTAAATGGAAAAGGACAAAAAGCTCACATACCTCCATTGTTAAGATAGCACTAAACAGAAACTACTCATCTTCAATAATAATTTTTAAAATAGTTCTGTCTATTTCTTTCAATTTCAAAACTGAACAGTCAGCCAGCACCTCTTTTTTGAATTGGTAATTATTGGCAAAAGGACATGCCAATTCCTTTTATGGAAAAGTTATATTTACAGTATTTACAAAAGCGATAATGAAGATCTTTATCGCAAATGCACTGAAAGTACAGTCAAGAGAAACCTGGCCTAACTTGAACAATCAGGACATACACAATTCTCCACATGCGTGAAAAGTTAACATGAAAATGTGAAGCAACATTTTCTCAGACTGCATAGCTATATTATCCTGGATAGCCATTTAGACAACACAGAAATTTTAAATGGCTAAAGTACGGTAAAGGCAGCTACATCATAATGAATGACAACTATTATAATAAAAGTAACAACTGTAGTAAGATTCAAATAGGAACAAGCAATATTGGAATTCCCAAACTTTGCATACTGAAAGGCCCAACATGAGGCAACTTGCAGCAGACTGACAAAACGATGATAATGTCTGCTCTGCTGGGCACTTGCTCACTGAAGGCTGAATACACCCATGGGTAGGGCAACTTTACAGCATAATGACTTTTCAGTTAATTACTATTGTATGCATGTAGAGGTATGGCTCCCGGTCTTATATCAGAATTTAAACATTTTT
>NW_009645799.1:0-2229 GCF_000690535.1 Cariama cristata
TTTTTTTTTTCAATACAGCTTGCAAATTCAAATGGATTCTCATTTGCAGAAACCATGAAAAACATTTTACCTTGACAATTTTTTCTTCTTCCTTCAGTATTTCTTCCATCCTCAAAGCTTTGTCTTCTGAACTGAGTGTCTCCTCAGTCACAAGCTTCAGCTTATTGGAAAGACTTGCATTTTTTTCATTAAGAAAGCTTAATCTAAACAAAATTACGTGATTTAACAAGTTAAATGTACATTGCATATACAACAGTGCCAAAACCAAGCAGCAGACCTTACTGAACAGTTGCCTAATAAAGCAGGCTAAACTTGAACCTATGATAACCAAGGCCCTAACTGATTTTTTCAATGCCCTTTAAAAACAAGGATTACCAGGAGTATTTCCTAAATTGCCTAGTGCCAGAAACTATACAGGACATGAAGTAACCAAAAAGTTGGAGATTTTAATCCTCAACATTAATTAAGGTTCTTTGCTACCTCAAGGATCTGATTATGTTACTAATCCTTATACATTCTATTTTTGAAGGTCTGTTTCTTACCTGGCTTGTTTTTTCTGAATTTCTTTCTTCAGATTGGTTATTTGTGTTCTCAAAGACTCCAAATCAGAAGCAGTTCTGTCCACAGTGGATTTCAAAGCATCCAGCTAATAAATTACAAAATAGAGCAACCGAGCTCTTATTTACTTTGGTAAAATTTACTTTGGTAAATAAGAGCTCAATTGGTACATGTTAGGATATTTAAAATTGTAATAGACCTATTTATTGGAAAGTATTCCATTTCTTTTTAACGGTGTTTTCCAAATGAGGACTGCTGCAAATTCTGAAGTGCTATAAATCGGCACAGATAGTAAACTCAATGGACTAATTTACATAATCTGAATACTGGGACAAAATACTTAATAATGAAGAATACAGAATGAATTATGAAGGTGCTGCGGGCTGCAATTCTTGTCCAACAACATTGTATAAGTGGAACCATGGGTTTTGTAGAGCACAGCTGACTTTGGTGAGGTTCTTTGTGAACACTGATACCCTTATATAGCTAATCAATATTTCTAATTCAAACTTCCTTGGGTACATTAAATTATTTTGATTAAGACAAGGGAACACTGTGACAAAAATACACAGACATTTAATTTGATAAAAACTACATGACAGCATACACTCGTTAAACAGGATAGGAATACTTTACAAACAGTAGCTCATTAGTCTTCACAGTATCACTTAACAGTGCAAGTATAATTGTCTTCACTTTCACAGCTGAAGAAACCTGATCAAGGGTATATATAGCAGGTCTCTCTCTGTACCAGAATGAGAAACTGGGAAGTTGCAAGCTGCCTGTTGAACTGTAAGTCTGTTTCTTTCCGTGTTTCTCACTTGCACGCCACAGATGTTCTAACACCTAATAATGGGAGACTGTTCTCATTATCACATTACGTGGTATTAATTGTGAAAAACTTCAAGGAAGAATCTCACAGCTTAGAGATGAAAACCTGCCAGCTCTGTGAACCCTCAAGTTTGCATGAATTATAGGGTAATCTAATAGCCTACACCTTGTTTGACCTACCTACAGTTTAATTAGGGTATCCGTTTATGAACCACCTGCTACAGAAAAGCTATCCAAAGTCAAGGCAACAGCAGTGGCAGGTTTTCTTAAAAATTGCCAAGCTTGCTGAGTAGCCCAGTGTTACCATTTTCTTGCTAAGAGAAAACTTACTTGGATAATACAAGTGTATCCCTTCTCAATAGAGCCATGAGACTTTAATTACCTCTTAGAAATACTTGTACAGGCATTTAAGTAATTAAGCAGTGCAGCTTATTCCTAGCTTTAAGCGCAGATTAAATATAAGTAAGTAACAGAGTAAGTATGGACAGCATCAGGCATGGCCTGTTCACAGGACAGCCCTATCCTGCTGCCTCTTGATTGGAAAGCCACGTGAAAGTGTTCAGGTTTTCTTCAAGAATTTTAACCTGATTACAAGGGCCATCAACACTCACTTCTGAAAGCACAGGATAGGAATTGTCTGGAATCCAGAAGAGATATCTCTCGTCTTTACACAATAGTGCAGTCTACATATGCTAAAGGCAAGACACACCTCCTTCTGAAGCATCTGAAGTGTTACACCATTTAAGAGGAAATTCATCCATTTTATAACAACAGAACAGATAATACAAGCTAATCTCTTCACCACTATCAATGAAAGGATTAAGTTGAGGATTCACATCC
>NW_009645800.1:0-2256 GCF_000690535.1 Cariama cristata
GCTTTTGCCTTTCTAATTTTCTCTCTGCCTGTAACTTTTGCTCAAACTACTTGTTGTTTTGGACAAGGAGAGATTAGAAAGTCTGAGAAACGATTTCTCTACTTGTAGTTTTTCCTCCCTGAATTCCCACTGTCACCTCCCTTTATTGTACAGCACTGGCCAGTGAGTGATCTCTACCGGTGGGAAGGTCCTCTGGTTCCTTCCTCACCCTTTTGCAAGATGCACATGCAGTCAGTACAGTCTCAGTCCTAACTCCTCTCTGTCCTTCATTGGATTTAGGGAATTCTGACTCAGGAAAACTCCAAGGGATCTTTGGAGCCAGAGTATGTGTTTCAATACCCCCAGATTACAAGTTAAAAGATATATGAGATTGGAGAAAAGGTGCAGAGCAAATCCTAGTTTATCCACAGTAGAACTTGATTAACAGTAATTGTTTTCTCTGCTATCATGATTCAAGAGAATGATCTTCATAGCCAGCATGCTAACCACTGAAATGGGCATTGTTCTTCTTCAAAGACAGAAAATTAAAAATGGATCTAGCTAACTCATTTTTCTGAAATGAAGTGTTAGCCAGCCTGCCCATTGATTTCCGGCATTGTCTAATGTAGAATGATAAATTGAAACAGAAATCAGTCCTTTATGCTTTTGTTATTGAGCATGAAATTGGTTGCTTTCTTTCTTGGCAAATTTTCTAAGGCCACTTGAGCAAAAGGTTCAAGACATCTGTGTTCAACAAGCTTCACTGAACCATGTCTTCGTTGAAGTGTATTCTGTCAGCTATGATGACTTTTGGTTGTCATTAAATGTATGTCTCAAATGAGGATGATATGCTCCTCTAGATCTTTATTCACAGGTTGATAAAAGCAAGTTCATCTTTAATCTCCAGCAGTTACCCTTCTGCACTGGTTATTCATTCCCAAAGTAACTGTCATTGACAAAATTATTCAGAAGAGTACTTTTATTTCAGAAAAAGAAAGAAATCAGTGAATATAAAATTGCACACAATTTCTGTCTCAAGCTCTTGGTAGGTTTTAGCTATAAGAGAAATCAAAGTAAAATTTTATTTAGAGGCAGTGTTATATAGCATTAATTTCACAGAGTCTGATGTGCTCCAAATACCTCCCAGGTAAATATATCTGAAACAATACAATATTGTTTGGATAATTCCTTGGTAGAATACTGAAGAATTTTCTCAGAAAAATCAGTAATTAGTATGCAGTGACACTTGTAATAGCTATGTATAAGCTCTTTTCCTACCTCATTTTCACATCCTCCCTCTTCTTCTTTTACACATTTTATGCCAGAATGACCTCTTCTGATTTTTCAGTAGAACTTTAATTGCTACCTCCCTTTTACATCCTTAGATCAGTCTGGACAAGGGTAAATCCAATTTATTAATCTTGAAATTTTCTTTGCCTCTTCTATATTCTCTGATTTAGAAATGGCAACTTTTGTAGTGTTCTTCCTCAAACCAAGATAAGAAAAATTATTAATTCATTGAGGCTTGTATTAATGTTTGGATTACCTGGAAAAGATGCATTGTTATTTAAAAGAAAGAGTTATTTCTTACCCTGTTTACCCTTTCTTTCTTCTTTAGAGTGGCTTCAAATTCCATTTAAATGGGAACAAACCCCCTTTGTTCTTATCTGTGCAGGGTTGTCTTTAATTCAGGTTCCCATGCTATAGAACTTATGTTAAAGAACCCTAAAATGTACTCCTGGAAGTTATTAATATATTAAAACTGTAAAACAGTGCCACCTTCAGTTAAAATTGTTAAATATTGTTTCAGTGATATTAATAAAATAGTACATAGATATTCAGAACTGGCTTTTGTTGCCCATCAATATGTAAGGGACTTCCCTTCCTCCATCTCTTGGAGCCCCAATATTGCTGCTGGTGTTGGAGATAAATTGATGTTAACAACCATGAGGAATTTTCTAATATTTCCCTAGTGTAGACAAACCTCAGTGTCTCTATATAAAGTCAGAATTACAGTGCTCTAAATGTAACTAGAATGTGTACAAGTCTTAATTGATTCAAGAGTCTCTGCTGAAGTCATACCACAAGGAAGAAGCTCAATCATTTCTTTCAGAGGACAGTAAAACTCCAAATGTGAAACTTCGTATGTACTTACTGTAGGACCCCACATGATTATATAGTACATGAGCAATATAGTGAAATACCACATTTTAAAAAAGTATTTAATAGGTATCGGCAGTGGTCAATGCTAATCCCAGACTTTCTTAATGATGATGG
>NW_009645801.1:0-2272 GCF_000690535.1 Cariama cristata
AACACTGGCATTATTAAATGCTTCTGAAAGTAATTTTGAATCTCACAATTGCTAAGGAAATTGATTAAAGAGAGTCAGCTAGCACTGCTAATTTGCAACTGGCTATTTTTAATGACAGACTGATAAAATGAAATGCTAAGCTTGAGAATAAAACTCAGTTTATGTAATATGTTAACTTGTACAGAACACATTTGCATAAACATTTGTAGGATAAAATGAGTCCTTGGGCAGTTCAGAATATTCAGGCTGGCTGGTTTGGAAGAGAGGCTAGACAAAAATATAGTGACTGCACTACCAAATTACAATGTCAAAAGTATCCATCAAAAGTCACAATCTGTTTAACTTGTTTGTCAAGTTTTACTGAGTAAGTTTTTGGCTTGTGCTCTGCTTCAATACCAGCAATTGAACTGATCAGATAGCGTTCAAAGAACTAATAAAGATGATATTCAAGGACAAAAGAAGTGAGCAAGTTTGGACACATGTAATTCAAATAAGTATGAAGTAAGAAGGTATGTAGTAGTTTCCGAATGCAGTATCTGAAAGATGGAAAATCCAAGGTGGAAGGTAACTGTTTTAAGAGAAACAGAAGTGTTTTGGGAATACCAGGATGATATTAAACAGAAAACTTCTATAAAACAGGTTTAGCTGAAGAGTAGATCACCTCTTTTTCCCCAAAGAGAGAGACAGAAAAGTATTTGAAGCAATCAAAAGATAAAAATCTACACTGATTGCTCTTGAGAAAGCAGAGAAAAACTGAATGCCTATGTCCTTACAAGCACACTGGAAAGAGTTCTAAAACCCTCTGAAAAGCAGGTTTAAAGCAGAGAGAAAAAGAAAAAACTTATTTCTGTAGAGAAGTATATATCCTCATTCCATTGGAATTGCTTTAAGAAAAAGTTTAAGTGATCATTATTTTAAAATAATTTAGAATATTGTAGTACTAGAGACATATTTAATGAAAACACTGCAAATGGATCAGGTTTACTGACAACCAATGCATTGGAAGCATTCTCAGAGCCCTGAAAACTGATTTTCTGCATTTTGAAACCTATCTAAATCAATTGACTACAGCTAAGCAAAAGGTGAAATTCAATTTTACAGTAATTTAGGAGTTTTCAAAACATGCACGTTTGACAGAGTTTTGAGTGTTTACACAGGGACAAAAGCAAATCTGCTGAACACTAGTTTGTGAGAATGGAACACAGCATTGATACATCTGTATTCAGACTGGACTTTGGGTTTTGAAAAGGATGTCTGAGCTGACAATATATGCAATTCAAGTGGTATTTCTTTCCTGTTGCCAGACTTGACACCTGAATGTTTGATGAACTTCACACAAGGATCTATTCCCAGATAGCAGGGTATAGATGCTATAGTCCTAAAGTAAGAAGAAATTTTCTATTTTATGACCTTCAGCATCTACCACAATTCTACAAAAAGTAGAGGTCTATAAGCTTAAAAAATTCCAGTTTTCCAATAAAGAATATGGAGATGCCCATACCAGATACATGAGCATATAATTTCATCTCAGCAAGTTCTTACTCTGTGACAAGAAATGATATGAACCTCCTGAAATGAGCATACTTACACACAATAATTCGCTGTAAATCTACATTTGATTTTCCATAAAAAGTGATCCACTTTTAAAAATAATCTTCTAAAATCTCTCAATTAAGACTGAAATGTCTATTGTATTTTGTTTCATACAGAAATAATTTCAAACATTGTGTAACTGAGTTTGTCAGTATTGGGGGATATTTGGGGGTCATTATTGTTTTAGTTGTTTGCTGAGATCTTAAAAAAGAATTCTACACCAAGCAATTTTCAAATGACATGTTGTTTAAGTCAGTGCAAGACTGGATAACAGATAAATACAGTCTGTATTACATTGTATTGGGCTTGCATTACATTCTTTGTAATGTCTTCGCTATTACAAGATAAAAGAATTTTGAACAGAAATCTTACAGTCAAATGAACTCCTAATGTATCTTAAGTATAGGCATCTCCTGATTAAGTACAGTGTTTAAAGTCTAGTTAAAAAATAGACTGCTTTCCAACTATTACTATTTGCACTTTTTAAAGATTGATAGCAGAGTTTTCTCCAGAATCTATCAACCTCATTAAGTGCCAGTAAAATCCAGGCTACAGTTCAAGATCACAGTGTTTGATGCACTCCAAACAAAAGTCAACATAAGTCAATATTCAAATTCAGTGCAACACTTCATTATCTATCCAGGTACAACTACAGTAAATATAGCTTGACGGTCACAGG
>NW_009645802.1:0-2251 GCF_000690535.1 Cariama cristata
AAGCAGCATCTTTCATAAACGTGATTGATATTAGAAGAAAAAACAGATAAGCTTTCGATCATTTTCCCCATTATATCAGATGGTCTAACAAATGACTGCCTCAGCCTACAAGCCTCAATTCCTGTTCATGGCTACAGGACAGTCCCTAACCCCAGGGTCTCTCATAGCCTCGGATGGTAATCACAGCTCAACGCTGCAGCGACCGTCGACGTTCTCCCACTGATACACGTATACAACTCACCTTGGGCTGCAGAAGTAACAAGAGCCAAATCCCGCTCTTGCTTAGGATGCACGCCCAGCTTTTAATCACTTTGCTATGATTTGTGAGTGGAAAGGCACCTCACATTTTGAATCTATTTCTGGACATTTTATGTAAGTAATGTATTTATCAACTTACATAATCACAGATCAAACTTACTTTCAAAACAATTCCGCCATTCTGAAACATAATTTAGTTTTCTGATTTGCTAGCTCACACATAAAGACTTTCGAGTCTTTATTAGGACCTCTCCATAATCTTGATATATCATTTAAGAAGTATAAAACCATCTATATTTGTACATAATCTTCCAGCCAAAAGTATTTTCAAGTTCACTACACAAGGTATTTCACATGTCCGTTGCTCGATGCCAAAATTTGTTAAATGAGAACTTATTGGAGCAGCATATCAACTGATGTCGCACAGGCTCCTTTATCACAAAGAACTGTCACACTGCACGTCTGGCCTGGCCAAGTGGACACAGTGCCCTTGAGGGGAAAGCATTGCCCTATTCCCGTTCCTTCCTTCCATCGCTCCATTATACTATTATTGTCAAACTTTTAATGGGTTACATCATAACCTCTCTCCTCTCCTCTTCCTCATGAGAAGTCACACGAGCCAAATTCTGCCTTTAAGAAGCAGTGTCCTCGCACTCTGCCACTTACTCCTCATTACAAAATTATTAGTTTCATTTTCAATATAGTTAATTTGTACATCTTTTCACCTGATACATTTGGGCATTGCTCTCTTTCTTGGAAATACGCACTCAGGTATGACAACACCTCCAAACACAGTAAAAAGGAAGGCCATTTAGGAAGTCATTTTCAGTACTAAGTTACTATTTGCATTATTAATATGTAATACAGAATTCATACTCAAAGCTCCCAGTGAACTAGAATTGATGAGTCTAGTAACATGCATATTTACAGTGAGTACTTCTCATGAAGTGTATGATTTATAGTGTTGAGTAGCAATTGTGGAGATGCTGTAAACAGGAAAAAGCCAGCCAAGCTAGAAGGAATGTGCTAATTAAAGAATACAAGTGAAATGCAAGTTAAAAGCAGCCAGATAAGGAGAAGGGAAAATCCTGGCCCCAAACAGGAAGGAAGGAGGGAGCGTACCCCTTGCTAGATTTGCATATCATGTCCCAGGGCCCAGCCACAGCTAGCAGGGGAGGGAAACACTGATCCTTCGCATCTCTATTTAGTGCAGGTCCCCAGGCAGCCTTCCTATTGAAAAAGATCTAGGAAGGAAGTTGAAAAGAAGGACGGCAAAAGGAACAAAAGAGAAAGCGAGGGAGCGGAGCTCAGTGCAGAAGCTGCTCCGAGGGAAGGGAGGTTTCTGGGCAGCCCACTCCGCCAGACACAATCCAAGGACAGTCAAAGTCATTCCAGCCAAAACTAAGACACGGTGACTAAGGAAGAGGGTGAGTTCAGAGGCCGAGTGGTGGCATCACTGTATTCCCCATGGGTGAGGTATTTAAGCAAGGCAAAGCTTGTAAGTAAAGCTAATGCCTTTCATCCAAACAACTGATACACTGTGGAGGGGAAAACGAAGACAAGAGTTTGGCTATACAAGCCCTGCTTCGGGAGGGGGGGCTGAGGTGCGATGCTTTGGGGCAGGGTGTGAGGAAGGACAGTGCCCTCAGCTCTGGCACCCGAGTGAGATGTCCCAAAAAAGACACAGAATTAAATCACAGGTATACCTGACCGCATGCTTTCTTTTTTCTCCTTCACGTAATATTTTTTCTAATTCTGTAATTCAATACCTAACCTAAACCTGACTCATTATTTTCTTTGGCTTTTCCTAGCAATACGGGTAACTTCCAAATAACCTTACAGATAGGGAACTCTCTGCTCCTGAAGAAACAATGATCCTGCTTACCCTGATTGCAACTATACTCTTATTTCCAACACCTGTTTTATGGTTGTGAGGATGTGAAGGGTGTCCTTCCCTCAAGCTGTAAATGGCAGGGACACATACGGGTATGGA
>NW_009645803.1:0-2159 GCF_000690535.1 Cariama cristata
AAAAAAAAAAAGAAAAAAAATGGCCATTACCATGCAAAGGATCTTTTAAATGTCTCCTCTGTTACCCCTTCGCACTGTTAGCCTAAAAGGCCAGGATCCCAACACTGCCAGACTGGGGATATCTGGTCAAAACTCCATTAGACTTTTTTGAACAGGTGCACAAGTGCCTGAGAAACCTGCAGTGTGTTTTCTGATGTGGTTTTCCAATGCAAAATACCTACTTTATTCAACTTCACCATAGAGAAGAGGATGAAGCCCATAGTTATGCAGCCCTCACCACTCACCTCATAAATGAAATCAAAGAACAGGTGGTGGGTTGAGACATTGTAGCTTTCCTCTTTCCTCTGTGTGCTGCTTTCCCTGCCAGCCCAAGTTGCCACTTGCCCATCACTGAAATTTCAAGGACAGCCACAGAAATCCCTGCTGAGAGTTGCTGCACAGGCACACACACACAACTCCTGAATGAGGATGCTTGGGCACCAAGCCTGGTGCTGGCATGAGTGCTTTCCATGCTTAGTGCAAGGGCATGCAAGACACATTAAAGTTGCGCTCAGGGATATAAAATTCTGGTGCAGATTAACCCTAGTGTTCCCAAGGTAAATGGTGTCCCTGGATGGACTTTTCTCTTCACTCTGGTTCTGCATACATTAGAGAGTCTAAAGTAAACCTATTATACCTGGGTTTTGGGTTTGGATTGTTTGTTTCCTTTTTAACCTATCTAGAGGAGAGGGAAGGGAAGAAAAGATGACGAATTTTGTGCCTTAAACGAAGAAATAGTTAAACAAAAGTTGATGTTCAAACTAGACCTTTCTAAGATTGGATATAAGGGTTGTTGGAGAGGGAAGGGGAGAAGGTGTTAAGAAAGCATTTTGGTTTATGTTAATGTTTGTTAGAGGATGGCCTAAGAAAGAATAAATGATCAGATTCAAATTTAACTTAAATCAAAGATTTATGGATTGCAAGGCCACATGATTTACATTTGTATATGGATACAGACAAACATTATAACAGATGGTAAATGATTAAATAGAGTCAAAGAGAGAAAGAAAGTCAGAAATACATAGTACAGAAACCTTCAAAGAAGGGAACAATTCCTGACCAGGACAAAAGAATGAGCACAACCAGATTTGGAAGGAAATTGGACACAAGGAGATGAATGCATAGCCTGAAAAAAACAACCCATGTGCCAAGACAGGGGTGGTGAAATCAGTGAGCTAGAAGTTAAAAAGACCAATGAAAACCAAGGGGAAACCAGTCAGAGCTGTGGAGGAGCATAACAAAGAGGAGGAGCTGCGGGCGCTTCCCACGGGGTAACAGCATCCCAGGCAGTGGAACCGGCTCCTGCCACTCCAGACCACACAAGAGATCCACCTGCGATGGATGGCACATGTGTATGTGAAATGCACTCATCAGCTCATTTGTCGTGTACAAACCCATTCTAACAACATGTAAGTTGCATGCCTGATGCCATCTTTAGAGTCCGGTCCACCTACACCTATAATCAGAAAACTGAAAAAAAAAAAAAAGAATTCTCTCTAATAAAACTTTCGTCTTCCTTTCCTGTAATTGCATTTTCAGCCATTCACAATGGGGTCTTAAAGGGCATTATCTTACAGTTTTGTCTGATTTCCACATTAATCGGTGGAAAATTAATGCCTGGAAGATTATATTAGATCCCAGGCAACATTGGTTTTGGAGGGAGAGATATATCCCTCTGTTAGTGGTTAGGTCAGCTGCATCGTGGTTCTTGTGACTGTTCTTTACCTTTGCCCTATTATGTCCCTGTAGTTCCTAAAGTTCCAGTCAGACAGAGAGATCCACTGTGTGTATAATCATGATCTGAAACATTCTTTTGTTTTTTTCTATTTTTTTCTGCATTTATAGGAGAGTGTTTTGTGCTGAATTCTGGCCAAATTAATGATCATAACTTGAAAGGACTCCTGCAGTCTTGTAGGAGGCAGGTCATTTTTGGCCGGGCAGGCAGGAGAGGCAGCCATGAGCACATGCTTGGGTCTGTCCTGGACAGCTCCCATTCTTCCTAAAGCTGGATGTCTGGGAGGGGAAGGGAAGGATCACATTCACTGAAATGAGTGTTTCCCAAGCTTTGCTTCTTGTACCTCTGGAAAGGGGACTACAAACTCTACGACTCTGAAGTGAAC
>NW_009645804.1:0-2237 GCF_000690535.1 Cariama cristata
TTTTTCTTCCTCCCAACTTATCCCTACATACTTGCAAAGGCCCAGCTATGACTCCACATAGCTGCTGGCTTTATTACCTTCCCACACCGGCTCTTTGACCTCTGCTGCTCCCCCCCAGCCCCATCCATTTTTTAAGGTACTGTGTAGAAAAGAGGGAAATAACTGGTCTTATTTAATGGCAGCAAAGACAGTTAAAAGAAAATTAAAAAAAATGCTGCAAAAGTATTTACCTGTCAGGCATAGGTGAAATACCAGAGATCCCTAGAGATAATTCAGGCTCATCTGGAACAACTTTCTTACTTTTCACCTTGAAGTAAAATATGAAAATATTGATCAAAGGTTAGCATATTAATTTTGCTCTTCACCTTGATATGAACAAAAATGTCATGGGATCCTTCACCTAGTCCTTCTGGAAGTTCTCAAAACATTCATAAAATGACAAAAGCAATTTTTTATTGTTTGTGTGAAAATCCTATTTTTAGTTTAAATTAGCAACTCAGTGTGGCATTCCCCTGCTCATACTCCCTTGAAAAGAAACTGGTTCTAAGAATATTGCTTGACTGTAATTCTGTTTTAATCATGAATAAGGTAACATTATGTATTGTGTATATCTTGTTAGTCAGGTGTCCAGCTATTTTGGCTCTTAAAAATCAATTTATTCACTGAAATTTTCAATGAACACATCACAAGCTAGTACGTCAAGAGTTCTAGCAGGTTTTTAAATAAGTTATTAACTTTGACTACCACCTTGTGGTTCACTCTAGTATTACATAGTTTTAAATCTGCCAGGCATTAAGGGAAGTTTTTATAATAACCAGTTATTAAGCTGCAGTTCCACTAGATCAACATTACCAGATGGTCTGGGCAGTTCCTATGTGCTCCAAATCAGACACAGACCTTTAGCATACGTCTGCCAAGTGAGCCGATTTCAATAATACATTGTTTAAAGTCACAGACCCATAGCATACAGGTTTGTCTAACCGTGCACTGAAGTGCAACTGCAGCTCCTGTAGGCACATTTGAACTGCCTTATACCTAACAACACGGGTTACAAATGCTTGCCACAGTAACTTAGGCAATGCTTGGGAAGTCTAATAGCAACCAGTTATGTGTTGCTGTGCTCCTACCCTTACCTACATTCACTTTAAATTAGCTAGCTAAAATATGTTTACATGGTTAGATTCACATCGATGACTGCACTCAAGCTATCCCAGAAGGACAGAATCGCACTCTGGATGCTATTCTGTAACAAAAATAGGTTGGCATAAATGTGAAAAAATCAACTCAATCTTGGTGAAAACTTCCAACTGAAAATTATAAACCAGAAATGCTGATCTGGAGTTTTCACAGATACTAAAATTTTAATGACATAATATAAAATAATTAATACACAAACCAACCCATATGTATTTAATAGTTTGGTGTTCCCTGTGTCCTTTATATACTTGTAACTATTTCCTAGTAATTACATAATGCTGAAATTTAAAACCAGTTTCTTAGAATAATTAGTATAAACATATTTGAAAGAAGTAATAATTTACAAATGTTTGTTTTTTTCATTTTATCTCTACTTAGTTTCTTATCTTACCTCCCTTTTATATGTTGGCATCTGTATGCCCTTGTGTGCTTCATTTAATTCTTTCAATTTACTTCTCAGAGTTCTTATTTTATCTTCTTGGTTGGAAATAACAGATATAAGCTTCCTTGCCTTTTGATTGTTTTTGTCCTCAAGTTGCTTCAATTTCATGCTCTCACTTTCTATCTGTTCCTAAAAAACAATTTTAGAAACACCAGTACAATTAATAGAATTGAGGCTTGTGAAATATCACTACTCAGCAGCCTGGAGTAAGCTAAATTCAGCTTTTGCAATATAAGTAAGGGTCAGTCTTATTTATTACGTTATTAACTTTAAATTGACACTAAAGACCTTCTACCACTACACACAGATGTAAGTTATCATGGATGATTACTCAAAACAACTGTATGCTCTCAATTTCTGAAAGTCATATTAGTGTTTATAAAAAATAAAGACACTCTTGGTTCACTTACTATACAATTTACATTAACATTGTATGTACAATATAGTGTATGTACAATATATAAAATAATATTTTATTAATTTCAATCAATCTTAAACAATTTTGAAGAAGGTGATACTCTCCAGCTACCTTAATTTTTGAGCAGACCCAAGAAAATCATCATAGACTTACAGAATCATAGAATATCTCAAGTTGGAA
>NW_009645805.1:0-2303 GCF_000690535.1 Cariama cristata
GGGGGCAGGATGGGAATTTAAACTAAATAAAAACCAGAAAAGCCATTGCCCAGTACTATTACACAGACAGTGCTTTGTGAGCCTTCCCACAGGCTACCTAAAAGAATGCAGACAGTGAAATCAAAATGAGAGACTAAAACACAACGATGATGTGCCCGGCCAAGGCACTATCACCTCGTCAAAGAGGAATCCTAGAACACAAGCCTATTGAGCTGCAGAAGCAAATGGAAAACTGTTTACAGTCAACACAAAAATTTCTCACTAGAAAAGGAAAAATTTCAGGATGAAGACAGTACTTTCCTTGGAAAGAAGAACAGCTATGGAAAACTGTTCTGTTTTCACAGCCTGCCCTGTACTGTGGAATTGCAGTGCAAGTATGAGACTCCAACACCAAGGTACCTGGTGGTATGGATGACATGGCATCATCCAAATCTAGGCATATCTCAGCTGCCTCCAATAATCTTAGACAAGGTGAAAAACACCCAAGAATTTCTTTGAATTCAATAGCTTGGGACAAAAAGGACACATACCAGAAGCACACAGTTCTGAAATATATTGCGATTTATAGTGCTGTAATGATCGTCATACTTCAGCTATTTGAAAGAGGGCCCAGGCTACTGCAAAACTTTGGAGGTGGGTAGGAAGGCTGAGCATCCTGAGTGACAAAGCAGCAGGTTGTGCACAGTGTGGGTGCCCCATGGCAGGAAGATGGGGCGCACCGGCTGGCGCCCCAGGGAAGCGACCCAGATGAAGGAACCACATCACCTGCCTGCTGGCCCCAAGCCATCACCACCTGGTCAGCACTTGCCATGCAATGCAGTGAGGACACGACCATGTTTAATGTTCAACAATATAGCTCCACACTAAAGGGCATACAGGTTTGTGAAAACAGAAATATATAGATCATAGCTTTATGTTTTCTGATAGGTGGGTTTTGGGTGTTTTGTTTTTTTTTTTCCTTTTTAACCTTCACATGTAGATACCTCCACACAGCGACAAAGGCACACTGTGGTGATGTAATTAATGTCTGTCTTGATTAAAAGCAGAACACTGCGCTCAGCTCACTAAGATTCATGCAATTATATCTAATTCAGGAGTATTCAGACAGCCGTTAGATATTAAAGAAAATGTTCACTAATTGATGAATGAATTATTAATCCCCATCACACTGGAGTTTACACAGACACACACACTCACTCACAGTACTTCTCCTTTCTATATCCATTCTTTTAATGTCGGAGTAAAAAAAGACTGTCCAAATTTCTATGGGTAAAACATACAACAGAATAATAAATAGCAAACAGTCCAAAACTAAATCATCATTTGAAAAATATTTATTCACATTACTCATCTAGTGCTAAAGAATATACTTAATGCAAGTCAAGATCAATACATTAACCCTTTCAAACAAAACCAGATCTAACAGTATCATAAAAATAAATCCATTATTATTCACTATTACTTTTTAAAAAAAAGGAAGATATCTCAAGTTGTTCCTGTCCTTGGCTAGTAATGTTGAATTGCCATCCTCATCATCTAGGAAATCGTTTTATTTTAAAAATGAACAGTTCACCTTTTTCTAAAATTATGCCCAAAGCAGCTGGAGCAATCAGAAGACTATATGGTGAATGCAGGTCTTCAGACCTGCAGCCCAGCAATTTTGAGAATTTCAGAATCTTAGGAAAAGCAACTTCACTGATGATTTGATATTGAAATCTTCCGAGAAATCCTTCAGATTGAAGCATACACACTATTTGACCAAAAGTGTATCATGCAAATAAATAAACCTGGAGAAACAATGCCACTATTGTTCTGGCATGGTCTGTCAAAAGTGTCTTCTTCAATAGTTAGTACACTACTTAAACACCAGCCACACTACAAAATACAGAAAACACATCTACTATTTATATAGTAGTGTTGTCTAAAGCCATTTTTATACCTCATCTTCTGTAGCAGTCAGTCATTTACAGCCTCGACCCAGATTTAACTCTGACCTTACTCTGAGCTGGAAGCATCTTACAACTGATACACTCAGTGCAAAAGGTTATAAATATCTTTGAAATGTTACAAAGCAAGAAAAAAAAAAATCTGAAAAACGTTTGTGGCTGTCTTCATAGGATAAAGGAGCAGAAAAGGGCAGAAAACAGTTTTAGCTTTTGTAGTTCATCTTAAAAATACGGCCGTTAAACATAATACAGTCAGAGGTGCACAGTCAAGTTTATTTTACACAAATGCACGAGTCCAGATTCCCTAGATACATACACAGAAAGGGAGTTTAACAATAGCTTTTAGCCATATATAAA
>NW_009645806.1:0-2275 GCF_000690535.1 Cariama cristata
TTTTTTTTTTTAAGAAGACAAAAGTTAATAAAGAATCTTAAATGAAACTAGTAGCACATTCTTTTATTCTTTCAGTTATTCACTCTACTTCTGATAAATTTCATTTGCAATTCAAAGGGGACCAACAAAGTTCTCTGCTACCCTAAATCCACACTTTAGAGAGTTCCATATTTAGTTGTATTTCTATACGATCCGGAACTTAAGAAAACCAAATGGTAATGAAAAATGATGCAACAAATAAATAGAAAAATACTGAGAAAGAGTTTAAAGATTAAAATAAATGAAGAAAACAATGATCTCAGATCTCATTAGCAAAATTAGCCAGGAAAGAACCGATGGAAAAAAGTATATTAGTTATTGCTCTTTTTTGTTTCTTTATATAGACAGTTACATTTGAAGTCAACCAACAGAAATAATCCAGATGCGTATGAGTGAAGTTGTTTTATAGAAATAGAAATAAATATTATCCTTCTTTCCCTCTATTTTAATTTTTTAAAAGTTTAAGATACCAATTATCTTTTTGCATCTTGGAAAGGTTACAGATACTTTTTTTGCAACTTGAATTTGTGCAATCAGAGGAAAAGGAAGAGGGGGAAGAGGAAGAAAAAAGCAGCTGTCCTAGAATATTTTACTAGTTTAGGAAGAAGTGTTTTGGTGAAACTAACATTATTTATTCACATACCTATTTCCCTCTGTTCAGAAGGAGTGGAGAAAAGTCCTATTTTCCATTTGTGATGGAGACAGGAAAAAGAACCACACATTCTTTAGCATAATTTCTGCCTGTACCTTCAAAGGACTTCAGGATTTAGCCTGAGAATGATTTAAATGGTGAAGCACTAAGTTGAGGATTAGTATCAAGAATTCTACCTATCAGAAAAATGCAACTGTCCATCACAAGAGTAAAGCTCAGTGGGCAAAAGGCAAAGTGACCCCACGGCTGCACTGAAAAACTCATGGAACTACCTAAGAACTACCCCAAGCTTCACCACTTTCTGTTCCAAGACAAAGAAACACTTTTTGACCTTTCTTCCTCAGAGCTACACAGCACATTGTACACAACTGAAACACAGAACCAAACCAGCATGCAATTCTATTCCCAGGAGAGAGAGAGAGGATGAGAGAAGGAAGGAAGGATGGACAGAAACACGCATACAAAACATGTTTATCATGTTGTCATTCACTGTAGTGAGGAAAGGAGCTCAGATATCAAGATGAAGGGTGCAGAATAAAAATCTCACACAAAACAGCTGATTTTTTTTTTCAGTAACCCTTAAGACACACATGTAACCATACTTACCTGTGGATGCCATCAAACCTGCATACAGCTTGACTTTTCAAGTGCTGTTGGTCACCGACAGATAGATTTAGTAAATTTCATATTTAACATATTTGATCTCTTACAGAAACAGTGTCCTCCAGTTAATTTGTCAAAGAGGGATAATAATTACAGAGATGTGCCTTACATCATGGTTACTCTACCAGATGAATTTCTCAGACACTAATCTTATTTGGAGTACATTTACTTGAAGCTTTATTTAAAGTATTTCTTCTGACAGACTCTAACAGCAGAAGTAACTGTCATAACTACAGCTAGACTATAAATGCTGTCTCCTAAAGAGCAACCTCTAAATCAATATTTACAAGTAAGCTACAAAAGGTCTCAGAAAAAGCCTGTAACACTGCAATATTGATGGGGGAAATATGTAATTGGCTCCCTTGAAAGCCTTATCAGATGACAAATATTAGTTCACATAAAATTGTCCAATTAGGAGGAAAGTAAGGAAAAGAATAATTTTCCCTAAGGTTTTTGGTTAAGTTTTTTCTCCAGTTAAATATCACCAATATGAGTATCATTGGCCATTATTACTGAAGTAACTCATGATCTTATTTTTGAAAGCACATTTCAGCTTACAAAACAAGGTTTCAGGATTGCTAAATTATTTTTTCCTAGGATTTTCCATTTTTTTCTACCAATAAGGAGAAATTATTGGATAGCACCACAACAAAAATAACTTACGTGCATGACTACACAAAGCGCAGGAGAAAGAACAACAAAATGGACAACAGACATGAATTTCAATCCACGTACACAGGTGGAGCTACAGGAGAATTTTTGTGCGCATGTGAATAAAGCTATAGTTTTAGATGTGGGTTTTTTTGATAGTCATGATATTTGGATCAGTCATTCAAGTTATTCAGCCACAAACAGCCACTGAAATTTGTCTGTGAACATGAAGCATGTAGATCCAGTTTTCCCTTCCCCTGCACTCAAGCA
>NW_009645807.1:0-2268 GCF_000690535.1 Cariama cristata
ATCCCTAGCTCCTAGTCCACGCCTCCTCCATTATTTATTGTACTTACGTATTTAGAATTCTCAAAGCCCCTCTAGGTCCCCATCCAATATTTGGATAACCACGCCTTACACTAAAACACCAAATGCCAAATGAGAATATTACCTCTCTCTTCCTTACATCCTCAGCAAACACAACAGGCACAATGCCGTACAACCAGCTTCTCTGCCTCCTTTCTCCAAAAGTCCCACTGAGAAGGTTAAGGAGTGGGCTTAACCACTCACGTGGGCCAAAGGGAAAACTGATTCCAAGCCATGAGCTTCTCAGGAAGCACTTTTCAAAACAGCTTCCCTCATTTCCACGGAGGAAATGCCGCTCAGCACCGGACACCCACGGCCCACTGCTGATTGCCAAATGAGATGCAAGTAATAACTGATGAATGCTGCACACGTGTGCTGACGGAAGAGACAGAAGCAGCAAATCAGGCTGCTAAGAAAGAAGATTAAACCCGTACTATTTAAAACCACAGAGCATGTAAATGATTTAAACGCATATCCTGAGTTATGGCAGTAAAGGAGAACAAAGCAAGCCATGACAAATACCAACTGAAAAACATTAGCAGTGCCTGCCCGCTGATGGGTAAGGAACCCGTGCCTAGACGATGAGCTGTTTTACGCTATTAGTTGCTGATGTTAAATGTCCATATTTCAAGATTTGGTGGCTTCCCAACGGCCTTTTCTCCCCGTCATAGAAAAATTTATATTAAATTATGAGTTTTGGTGCGTGCAGCACTATTACACCCCAGTACAAACAAAGGTGAATAAGGGTGGCCCTTAACAAAGGCCTTTATGTACAGGTAGCCGTGAGAGCCCCTTACAGATAGCTGCTCCCCTCCAGCTATACGCATCTATGCATCCACACACGATCATCACACACTGCTAGAGCTTGAGAAGCCGCTGAATCAAGTCACAAAAAAGTTTGTAATGCCATACACTAACAAGCAGACAAGAATGCTTAATTGTATGGATTGTTCATGAATCACAAGCTATTTCTGATTATCATGAGAAAACAAAAATTAAGGGTCTTTTTGATCATTGTAATGATATTATAAGCAAGGCTGTTTCAAACCTGATTTGGTTTTCTGGTGGATCTTGTAGTGTCTATAAAAAGACTGGATCTTTCTTGCAGCTGCCACCTTTTCACAAGCAGCTGTACTCCCTTTGGATAACTCACCTAGAAATACAAATGTGAAAGTAATGTTTCCATTTAACTTGATAAACAGTTTGTACATTAGGCCTGTCAAATGTAAGGAATATAAAGTAATTAATTTCAAAACAGCAGTAAGTGGAGAAATCCTGGTACATTATGACAAGCAAGAGGCACGTAAGTCAGCTCAGGATCTAACAAAGCCATAGAGGAGAAATATTAAAGAGAGACAAAACACTGGGCCACAGGAAGAGGCAGTTCACTTCTGACTTATTCGCCACGTGGTGAATGGAATTCTATTGTCCATCTAATAAATGAGAAACTGCCTGCAGGTTTTCTGTGGGATTATTTATGAAGATGCACGGCTTGGACTGCATGAAGGCCAACAGTTAAAACAGTAGACATTAAAAGTGCTGACCCAAGAAACTGAACGACAGAAAATGCTACTTATTCTACGAGAATTTACTCCAGAACAGTTTAATCTTTCTGGAATAATAATAATAATGATCTTCGACACTTCACTGCACGCTTTTGTACCTATGTTTGCATCAAGAACCACAGGCTATCTTACTGACTCCCACTCTCACTCGCTCCCGGCCAACGTGAACGAGGACCCTCACAAACCGCCGAACCTCGGCGGGCAGAACGGACAGCTGAGCTGAGGACGTTTCTTCCCTGAGCCAGGACAGGGTCAGTGATGGACCAGAGGACAAAGCTGAGGTTCTGACTATTCAGGACCATGAAAGAGAGCACGTCTAAAATACAGGGCGGTGTGTCGGGTTTCCTGGTGACTTCTCGGATAAAAGTGCGTATCCTCAGCAGGTGTAAGTAGTCGTAGCTTCTCGGATGTCGGTGACCACTGGCATTAAGTGCTGATCGGCCCAAGTCTTTAGAGCTAATTTGCTGACTGGCTCCATCTCCATTTCTGCAACTAAATAGTTCAGCAAAGTCTGCTGTGAGCTGGCACACGCTTACGCTGCCAGTGGGTTTGGCTGTATTTCAGTGACGGATGGCAGAATGAATAACAGATAAAATAGCTATCTTTTACCAATTCAGTAGGAATTGCGTGGGTTTTCCTATGCAGA
>NW_009645808.1:0-2237 GCF_000690535.1 Cariama cristata
TAAAGTAGACCTTGCTGCTGACCTTAGGCTATCTGAGCAACTAAATGAATTTCATACTAGGATATGTAAGGAAATAGCATCAGCTGAAATTTCTAAATTATTTCTAAGAACTCATAAAAGATATGGTGAGACATAAGGTAGTACTTCAATAGACCTGTTAAGGGCAAATATGTGCTTAAAAAGATGAAAGAAATAATTCAACAATTTATAAACCACTCAGTATGATTTCCATGCTGGGGATGAATGGTTAAACTACGAGCTTTAAAGCACCAGAAGAACAATAGCATGGTTTTAAATAGTACATATACGTCTGCAAAGATTAAATGACGTTCAATAAATTAAGGTGCCTTCTCTGATCCAAGATTGCAAAAAGGGAACAAAAATGTGATGTATTCTGCATATGATACGGCTATGAAATATGGTGAGTGCATACCTAATTGAAAAATAAACGCAGAGAATAGAATTAGCTGTCAAGTTTTTCAAGTGGAATCTTCCAGGATTCTCTCATAATCTGTTTCTTTTCAGTATTTGCCAATCTAGGAAAAGCTGTAAACAAAAATGAGGACACTTTTGAATGGAAGACAATTACAATAAATTGAAAAAACTGTGGAAAAAATATTCAACAAAGCCTTCTGAGAATAGTGATTACATTTAGGAAGGAGACATCAAATTCCCAGACAAAAGATAGAAGACAACTATCTGGACAGCAGTATTTCACAGAAGTTGCAGGTGTTACAATAAAACACGAACCCAACCTGTAATCAGAATACTTCTGTTACCAAAATAGGAAACAGACAATTGTATATATCTTAAGGAGAGAGTTAGATGTAGGATACGAGAGTGCTGGTTAATTTTTGGATACCAGTCTTTATCAGAGATGCAGACAAACTTGAAAGATTTCAACAGGAATAATAAAAGGTTTGGGAACATGACCTGTGTCACACCTGTGTGAAGTGGCTTTTTCCTTTCACAAGAAGCCTGTGAAAAGTAATCTCTTCAAACAGAAAAGGAAGCTGTAAAGAGATTAGTGCTGAGTTGTCTGTTCTCACAAGGTATAATATATGAAGTATTTTACCCTTTCTAAATACAAGGGAACTAAAGCATAAAGATTTTATTAACTGGAAGGTATTTGAAACCCTGTTATTGGAGAGACTTAAGCACACTTGAGCATCTCTTCCTTCTCCAATATAGATCTACTCCGAGATGGACAGTATACTTGTGTTTTCCTTTGGTGAGATGACTAGATTGGACGGCTTTGTAAAGTTCTTTTTAGATCTTGTGTTTCTATATTTTCTGTTTTGCAAAAAAAAGTATGTTTCAGGTTTTGATGTTGCATTGATATAACATTGGTTTTGTTATAGTCTTACATGACCTGATGAATTCTGAATGCGTGTAATCAGTCTTGCTTTCTGAGCATAGTCATGTTCAAATCTATTAAATATTATTGCAAAGAGGCTTCCAGTACATGGAATCCTGAAGAGCTGGCAATTGACAACTGAGGCCTTCTACAAAACAATGGAGGCTTAACAGTAGTGCACTTCCAAATAAAGGATCTTTGCCTTATCATTTTGGAGTCGCATATCCAGAACATGCTTTTGGACTCAAAAGGGGTTTGCCAAAGTGTTATGCTTCATCTTCTGTGCTATTCTTCTACAGACGGACTGGAAGGAAGGAAACTGTTACACAAGCAGAGGGTACAACTGACAGTTAGATCAGCCCTCTCTGGGTATAGGTGCAAAGAGTCCAAGTGTCGCCAGATGATACCTTTATTCAGATGACTGATCTCAATGGTGGTGCATTGGCTCCCACAGCTCTAGACAAGAGATACTGTGAGCGACAAGTCCTCCAACAAGAGCTTTTTGCTCCGGGGAAGAGTCAACTGTCACAACCTAAAAGGTTACCCACCCTATGGGTGTGCAGAGATTGTAACCACGAGTTCGTAGGATTCCTTAAAACACATGGACACTGAGGTTTTGTCCTTTAAATTGCTCTACTTTACTACAGATTGTCACAAATACCACAAAATCACCACTAGCAAGAATATCTATGATAAAACAAACATCTTTATATATCAAGCTATTATATATTAATCAGCAATCAATAATACAGTATTAATCAACATTGGACTATCAATTGCTAGAGTATAGCAATAACCAATAACAGGAACAACTAGGTAAGTATATGCTATTATAGGTTATTACAACCTTAAAGAATCATAGAATCATTTAGGTTAGAAA
>NW_009645809.1:0-2257 GCF_000690535.1 Cariama cristata
TAGATCCGATGGCCAGGTCTGCCTCTTCCAGAGAATTTGAGGGGCCTGCACTGCACTTGGACCAGCCCACAGCTCACTCCAGAGATGCCTGTTCACTGAGGAGGAACAGCCACCACAGCTAGCCCTCACGTACCAGCACTGCTGCTCAGCCAACACGGAGCTCTCCTAACACCCAGGCACGCACTGTGTCGAAAGGAAGACGATAACTGTTCACCTGAATTCAAGAAGCAATTATTCTTTTTTCCTACCCAATGTAACTGGGTAAACTGGTGGCTGGAAATTGACCACTTGCAGCCCGCTCTTTCTCCAAATACAGTAAACAACATGCAGCTATTTGGAGCAAAATGGTATCACTCAAACATGATGAGAAAGGGGGATGGAAGGGAGAAGGGAAGGGAAAATACATGGAATATCCTAAAATTTCAAGCAACACAGCAAGAGGGAGGGTATTAAAATAAGATAAATCTGGAACAACTCTCACTCATTGTTCCCCTGGGCTCCACATACTTGCCTGCACAACATGAGACAGAAGGTGAAAGGGGGAATATTGCCCTTTCCTTCTGGGTTTTTCAAGCCCACAGCATGACAGAACCTTCAGTTCAGCTCACCAGTGCCATGGACAAACACCAAACACACCATCAGCGATACTACCATCAACAAGAACATGAGAAATAGCTCTGTTCTCTGCTATGTATTGTCACACAGCAAGATGATTGTTTAATTATTCTTTTGATTGCTTTAAAAGAGGAATGAGGAATCAGAAACATTTACCACAACAGTTTGCAAGCATGAGTAAGCAGGAAAATGTCTCACAGCGTCATAATAAGTCTCCTCTTTTCCCTCTTCTGTTTCTCACCCCCCTGCAAACCACATATTCCCAAACTGCTTGTTTAAGTTAGTTCAGAACTAGTACATGGGTAATCTGAGAACCGAGTAAAGCTGAATGAATAGTACCATGCAGAGGTCTGCCAATACTAAAAGCCACAATAAGTGATGTAGCAGAAAGCACAGCGAGTCAAGAGCACTTGGTAAGTACATTAATTTGGATATATTAAGCCACAACTGTCCATCTGCATAGTCTGTCGTTGTTTCATGGAGTGGTTTTTTGGATGCAGTACACAAAGCCTGGCAAAATAATTACAAGGGAATTTTCCAGTTAAAACAACACAATTCTACATTCTCCACCCTGCACCTCCCCACCATGTTCTCTCACAGCTGAGGATATCTGCCAAGAAGAACACATTACAGCTAGCAGCTTGTCTTTAGCGCAGATCTTTAACAGCTTTGCCATCCTACTCAGATTTACTTGAGTCAATAAACAGAAACCTCAGTAAACAGAGAAATCGGCTCTTGCTCGAACAAGCAGGACACCTGGCTGCAGGGTTTTCAAATTGTTTGTACACATTCTTTTCACAGCTGCACTCGGAAAAGCAGCACAAATAATGAATTACAGGAGGCTGAACATAATGTTATAACCACATTCTTGGACAGCAGGAGTATGTATGCATACACACACGTACGCATGCCCACCCCACCGCAGCTAAACCATCTGCTAACAAAGAGGGTGAGAGGCAGAAGGAACATTAGCACCTCCTACCTCAACAACCAAGACAAATGTTTATAAAGCCAGTGTGTTTTATTCAAACAGAGAATGGAAGAACTTAGTTGCATAGAAATGTCAGATAAGAAGTCTGTGTAGGACAAATACCACCTACATTCCTGGCTTTTTTTCAACTGCATCTCCAAATGACAAAGACAACATGTTGGACAGGTGAATTTAGGATCTCCTTTTATTTAAGTGAGAATAGCGACATTCCCCTGCAACAGACTGGGTAGGCTTGAGCAGAGCCCCTGGGCTCAGCTCCACCTGGGGCTACCAGACCCCCCCACGCAGGAACTGACAGCAGCAGCTCACGCTGTCCTGAGCGAGGGCTGTGAGACGGCCCAGGACAACAGCCCTGCTGCCCTGGCTCCTCAGGCTCTGCCAAGTGCCATCAGCACAGGGATCCTAAGGCCACACGTACCTCGGGGGTGAGCACTTACACCGCTGCCTTACCTCTGAGACTGTTCTTCGCATAGGGAGAAGCTGTTCCAGCAACACCAATGGAACTAAACTTCTCTGCATACAGTAACAGATATTTAGTGTTTTGCTCCTTTCCTTCCCTTGAATGTGCCCAGCCCGCAGAGCTAAAGCGCTAACCAAATGGATATTGTATAAACACTTTACTACTTTACAGTATAAGACCTCAATGAATCA
>NW_009645810.1:0-2263 GCF_000690535.1 Cariama cristata
GAACTGCTGAGGCTGCTGTCACCAGTGCACAATTATTTCCATAAACGTGTTTTAGCCGCAGTTCTCTGGAGCGGGCACCCTTATGCGAGAGAGCGTGTGGGTATCAGCATGAAAATTGGGTTCTCCCTGGGCTCCCCGATAAGCAACAACTAAGCTAATCTCGTTAAAATCTCGAAACTTTTTTGGTAAGTGTGTCAGATGTACTTTGTGGTACTGCAGCGGTTATTACGCTGTTGGAACTAACAATACGGACAGGCATTGTCAAGCAGACTGTACCTCAGCTGGGCATGCTGGCCATTGAAAAAGTTGTCAGTAACTGGATTGTAAGAACTTTGTTACTGACAGAATTTGGAATCTGGAAACTGGATTCAGTCAGTGTATCCTGGATGGCAGCAAATGTCATTAATGTAGTTCTGTTTGTTCACTGGAATAGAGATTGGTGATTAAGGATGAGAAGTATTATCGCTGTCAGCAGCCCATGCTCCTGTAGTTTGATGTTGCAGTGATAGTATGTCTCTGGTTGTCCCCAGTAAATGGAGAGTTCAGATGACTGGGTGTCAACGCCTTCTTGTCCTTCCTCCTCTTCTTTCCTTGGAGCTGTTTATTTTTGGATGTCTTTTATTTTTCTTGGAGGTTTGCACAATCTTAGACAATGTCATCCCTCTTGTGCTTTCTTCTGGTGTTGAACAAGAGCTCTTCAGGTGCTAATGGAACTATTTATAGGTTCTTTGAAAATACTTTTTTGATAAATGGATGAGTGAGCGTTCCTTGAATATTGAAAGATTTTTGACAGCAGTAGGATTGGAAATCTTCCCTGTTTTTGTGGAGGGGGAGTTGTCTGATCTGAACACACAGTCATGTTTTTTGAAGTCCTAGTTCATCCTAGGGTACAAGACTACTGATTATTATTAGTGATAACATCAGCAATGATTATTATTACTCATACTCTGTACTATTCAAATTGTAATTTTCAAGAGGTGAAATCCACTGCTGCAACAGCATCAGTCTGTGTATATATTTCCGCTGGATATTGATCAAGTCTTGTTTTCTGGCTGCTTCACTGTATCACATTATCCCCCTCGACTGAAGTTGAAAACCTCTTCCTTGTCCATTGTGTATACTTTCCTCCTTGCCTGGTTACCAGTTACTTCCATTCCTACTGGGCAGGTCCCTTGAGATGGGAATGTTGTCTGAGGATTTGGTGTGAAGTACCTACCTACCTACCTGCATATCAGTGAATGCTGTTATTGCCATAGTGCTGACAGACCAGTGCGCCTAGATGGCACACATCTCTTCAGAGGAGACAACAACTGGGCTACAACCATGGAATGGTTTGTTGCAGACAACAAAAATCCAAGGAGCATGTACACCTGCTGCCCTAACAAGTCTTCCTCAAGTGACTTTCCTGTTCACACCTGGCTTTTGCCATATTACTAATTCGTGAGTCCATTGTTACAGTGTCTGTCTGCCCGTGGCTAACTGATGGTTCAGAGGAAAAGGTCAGATTCCTCATTGATAATTTATAATTTAATTGTTATTCACAATAACGAAATTCAAGGTTTTGTGCCCCCTTTACCTTCTACTAGATCTTTCTTTTACATTAATGATAGATCTGTTGGATGGCAGTGGGAACAAATGACTTCAGACTTAGGAGGTCAACTTTTATTTCTCTTCTATGTCTCAGTGTCATACTGACTATCTCTTAATAAGAAAATGAAGTCCTTTGTGCTTTAATTTCTCATTCTTCTTCATGTCAATTTTTGCATTACTTTCCACTTCTGTAGTGTGTTTTCACTCAGTTTCTCCCATTCTTTAAGAATTTTGACTCTTTCATATTCTTCCTTTGAAGTGATTGGCAGTAACATACTGTATGTAGATGCCGAGGGACTGTTCCTCATCTATAAGGGCACTCTCTAATGAGATTAGCAAGGACATGGAAAATTCGAACTTTTCAGTTTGTTGTAGGCTTTCAGCTTACTCAGACACAAACTTGAATTTGCATTCATTAATTTACTTTTAAAGGTTCTCTCTGAGACTAGTGAAGCTATGTTTTTGTTCTTCTGAGAAAAGGAAAAACCTAAGTGTCCCCCTTTGAGTTTGAGTCTTTTTTGCAAGCATATGCAAGGCATACATCGCCTATATCCTGTATGTTTGACATCATTGTGCTAAAATTTCAGTAAATGTATGCTGACTTCCAGCTGCTCTTACAGTGGAAGCATTCTGAAAACACAAAACTAAATAATCTATTTATATATATTAAATA
>NW_009645811.1:0-2334 GCF_000690535.1 Cariama cristata
TGTGCTTTCTAGCCCTCTTCAGCAGTCTTGGTAATTAGGAAATACTTCCTGCTTTGTCAGTTCAGATTTATTTGTTCTCTGCTAGTATCCCCCTCATGGCTGGAATACAAATCATTTGCTGGAAAAAATGAGAAGTGATGAAGAGGAGGGTGATTAATGACCTAACATTTTATTTTACCAGATAAAACAAGAGGGGTTTCACTCAGTTTGCCTGCAGATAGTGTTTTGTATTCATTTTGCAGCACAGTTAGAACTCAATTGTATCAAAAGTGAAAATTCATAAACCTACAGCAGTTTGTGAAATGTGAATGATTGATTGCATACAGCCAGAAAAATCTTCAAAAGATAAACTAATTCTGTGATGAACAACGCATTTCATACTCAATTAATTATACAGTACATTTTGTTTCAAAATATTAAATGCCTAGAACAGTCTTCTGCCCGAAAGCATCTGGGCTTTGTAATGAGACAAAAGTCTTGGGTTCAATCAGCTGTCTGTATGAGAGTTTAGAATGACTTATGTCTGAATTAGAGGTTTAGGGTAGTGATTGCCTAGCAGGAAATTAATAATGAGCTAAATTAGAACATGTCTAGAGATGATTTAAACAACTTAGCTAGCATTGTCTGTGACAGGCTGTCAATTTTTTCCCCAGTTCTACTATTGTCTAGTAAATAATTGAAATAATTGAAATGTTGGTAGTGCACTGTGACTCATCTTGTAAAACCAGACTAATTCATACCATCTTCGAAGCAAATTTTCATGGAAAAGCAAAAAAATCCAAAAGTAAGTACAGTCATATTTGAACAGAAGATGGGAGATCTGAAGCATGTGTTTTTGCAATGCACAGGGTGTTGTGGTTGAGCATGGCAAAACACAGGCCTAGTGTTTCTGATTGAGATAGCTTTTAGTGTTGCTTTGTATTTTGTCAAATAAATCCTAACATCAGAGCAGATTTGAGTCCTCTTCAAGCTGCAAAGGGTGGGAAGACTGAACCAGAGGGAAATAGTGAATGTCTCTGGCTCCTTCAGAAATAGTATTGTACTCAATCACCTTTTGCTCCCTTTAAATCAGTGTACACCAAAGAATTAAAAAAGAAACAGAGTTGGGGAGACGGCTTTAAGGATCAACATCCAGATGCTTCAGCTGGTGGTAGCAATGAGTGCTTTCCCTAAGCAAATTGTCAGGAAGTTCTGCCTGCCTGATCAGGCTGTGTCATGGAAAGGTAAATTATTTCTGACCTTTTTGTTCTTATTTCAAGGTAAAACAAAACCAAAATAGTCTTACTGTCCAATTCTTAAAAGTTAATATCAATTCTACAACTTTGGGGACTGAATCAGAGGGCATGAGTAGTTACATGAAGGCCAGTGACACTAAGTTGCCTGCTGTGTGCTGAGAGATCTCATTCAATGAAAGTGACAAAACAATACAAGCTCTTACTATTCAAGTGACTCCTGAAAATACAGGACTAATGGTATGATTAACAGTTATTTCTAGGAAAAAAACCCCAACAAACCAAACCAGAAATGAAACCAAAACCCCCGCTATGAGCATTTTCACCAGGGAGGCAGGAAGAAATAGGAGATTATCCATATCGACTTCTCAGTGGAACAAGAACTGTGTAGCCCTGCCTTGCAAGTTCCTAAGATGCTAAAATATCCCATTTTCTGCTCCCAGACATTGAGTGAACTTCTAACTGGTGCAGCTTCACATAACATTGGGTCTTCAGAAGTACTGCAGCATTCCTCTGCCCTGCTGTGTCCTTGCAGGTGTTGGAGTAGAAATAAATCCCAGGGGAAAACCAGAACTGTGGCAGCATGCAAGAGCATGCCTGAAGAAGAAAGGTTCCCTACAACCTCTGCTTGGCAGGTTGTGCTCACAACCCATTTACTTTAGAATTGAGTTTAAGTCCCCAGTGCTGCTTGCTTGTTGTACATGAATGGAGCCCATAGGACTTAAAAAGAAAAACTTTTGTGTCCCAGAGGAATATGCAAAGTACTGTAATACTGGTCACTTCCCTCCAAGAAAAATGTATTGGCTAAATATATCAATGCTAATACCTTGCAAAAAGTAGTTTTGTTTTCAGGGTATTCTAGTGGAACATTTGTCACTGAAATATCCGAACAAGCGTAGTTCCATTAACTTCAGTGGAGTTTGATCAAAATAGATCATGTACAGTGTGGATTTTTCACACTTGTTCATAGTGGCTTAGATTGTAGCAGCTAATTTTCCAAGCATCAGCATCTTTCACAGGGTGAGAAAGACAAGTATGTATTGGGGGAGTTACAGGAAGGAGACAATCTAACATTTCAATATTGCTACTGTTTTCTTTGTGG
>NW_009645812.1:0-2312 GCF_000690535.1 Cariama cristata
GCCTTTCCTCCGTACCGCAGGATGGCGGAGAGACCCCCAAGCTACCCCAGAGTGGCCTGGGAGGAGGACAGGCCACCCCAGGAGAGCAGCTCTCCACTGGAGCCCCACGAGGTGTGCACGGTCCAGGCACTGAAGATTGGTGAGTGAGGGGCCCTGTTGGCCTGGCAGGGCTGGAGCCAGCGAGCGCACCCTGCTGAATGCCACGATCACATTTGCCTGACATGCTGGCAGCGTGGATCCCATGGGTGGGGGGACACGATGCTGCCTGAATGATGGGGCTGCTCAGGGCTGGGAGCTGACCTCAACACAGGAGGGAGAGAGCAGAGGGGACCCAGCTCCTGCTCCAGGCTACGGGCAGCAAGAGGCAGCTGGGCTGGCAGGAGGCAGCAATGCTGTGGGATGGGGACATTTCCTGACCATCCGCAAGCGAGTGCCTCAGCCCAGGGCACTGGCGGCTTTCCCCACCGCGCTGTACTCCAGCATCGCAGCCTGTCTACCAGGCATCCTCCAGTCCTGAAACGCACAGGAACACTGTGCCAGGGGAGCCAGAACGGGGCTGGACCCTCCGCAGACGATCTTCCTCTGCTCTCTCCTGCTGCCAGCCCCTCTCTACAGCCCTCTCTGCTCTCCTCCTTTAGTAGACACCAGCTGGTTACCTGTGTACACAGAGGAACAGGAGACCGTGGACTTCATCCAGGCCTTTGTCAGTAACCCAGAAAAGGTAACTGCGGCCATTTCGAACGCGGCTGTGCTGGTGTCTGCTGACAGGGCCTCTGCTGCCTGCTGCCGAGCTGCTGGAGACGAGCTGGCTGGGTGGAGCTGGTTCTCCCAGGTCTCCCATACGGCACTGCACCCACAGCGCTCCGGTGCCGCTTGGCCATGTGTGCCCCCTCTCACGCTCCCCCTTTCTGTCTGTGTCCCCCGGCTGCCAGGAGGAGGGACAGAAGATGAAGTTTCTTGACAGCGTCTGCATCCTCTGCAAAACCGCCAGGCACCATGGCTTGTCGCAGGGCTTGGATGTCTTCTGCCACAGATATGAGCTGGCAGAGAATATCAAGGTGAGGGGACAGCCCGCAGCTCTGGGGAAGGGGGCAAGGCCCCCCGGCACCAGCACCCTGTGAGGACAATGCTTGCGCAGGGCGAGGGTCGGGTGGCGCGGTGCTGGCAGCTGACAGGTCCCATCCCGGTTGTGTCTGCAGGCGCTGCTGGAAGAGGAGCCATGGGACCAACTGCGCACAGCAGTGCGGCGGCTCGCCATGCTTGCTATTGCTGAATTGAGGTACCTGCCCATCCCTCCTGGGCTCCCCTGCCCCAGAGGTCCGTCTCCACCTGCGCGAGGCCTCAAGGCACTGCTCCCAGCACCAGTGTCCGACTGGCCTCTCTCTCTCTCTGCAGCTCAGTGGGGACAGTGCTGGAGGGCAAAAAGAAAAGCCTCCTACACACCTGCTTCACCAGTGTCTTGTGGCTTCCTCCAAAAGAGGAAATGCAGGGCCTGGACGCTTACCTCTACTTTGAGGTAAGTGCTGGCTGAGCTACAGAAGCCCCCGGTCCATCTGGGCTGCTCCCTGGCCACTCATGCTGTGATATGATCACAGATCCAAGGCAGGGCAGGGTCTCGCCTTTGCTTTCCCACCCTCAACCCTTTGTGCCCTTCCCACGGGCCTGGCCACGTCCAGTGCCGCAGGCTGCTCAGCCCGCAGCAGATTCTCTGCCCCTGGTTCTCTGCTGGGTACCGCAAGGCACTGTGGGAGTCCTCCCTTGGCGCTGGTAGGTCACACCAATCTCCTGGGGCTGGGAGGGACAGCAGAATCCTGGCCCACAACTCTTTGTCCTCCTTGCAGACCCTGAAAGCCATGGACACCATGCTGGAGACGATGGTGCTCAGCTCTCCTGCCTCCAGAGTCAGTGAGGAGCTGCGGAATATCTTGCAGGTCTGGCATATGCAAAGAGCGGGGCTGCTCCTCACCCTGGCAGGAAGGGATTGTCCACTCTTGAGTGGATGGTCTCCACACCAGTGCCATGCAGAGACTGCACTGCAGGGAGGATACCCACATCCCCTGGGTAACCGCGGGCTGCCCACCAGGCTCTTCTGGAGCACGGTGGCTGCAGAGGGTGGCATCTGCCTACCTACCTGGCCACAATGTTGCGCCAGGGCATTTGTCCCAAGTCTGCGAGGGACCCTAGGGCCAGGAACCCCACTACAGGCTTTACTCGAGATCAGAGGAAGCCTTGAGGGACTGGGTGAGTCCAGCCCAGGAGTTGAGCAGTGCTACTTCTGCTGGAGTGGATGTCTGCTCCCAGGGCACACCAGC
>NW_009645813.1:0-2311 GCF_000690535.1 Cariama cristata
TCTATTCTATTCTATTCTATTCTATATTTCGTTGTATTCTGTTGTATTTCGTTGTATTCTAGTTGTCGTTTTACTGTTTTGAAAATGGGCACTGCGAAGAAATGAGACTCACTTATGACCTGTTAATATATGGATAATTTCTTCAGGAGAGTTCAGAGATGGAGGACAGTGTATTCACACACAATGAGAAATTCGGCACTGTTTATTACTCAAGTTGTCTGAAGCAGAGATTCAATTAGAGCCTTGCCCGTCAGTACCTAGTTCCTGCAGAGTTATGCAGTCAGATTTTGTCCCTCTTGAAACTGCTTGTGTAACAAACGGGAGAGACAGTCAATTGCACTTGATCTGTCTGTGTTCCCCTCAGCAGTTGGTAAACCAGAGATTAACCTGAACTGGAGAAAAACTCTTTGTCAATTGGAGCACAGCGGCTGTTCCTAGCTCACTTCTTTTTCAGCTCCTGAAGAATATCTTCTGAAGTTTGATCTCAGATCAACAGCTTTTGTTCTGTTTCACTATTCAGTGCAAGACTATAAGCAAAATCCTTCCCTAATATGCCTTGCCTGGGAGTAAGCAGTGAAGAGAGGTGGGAAAGTTCTGATCTCCGAGTCACAGAGTAGGTGCCTTGCCAGTGCAAGTGAATGCCACAGGGTTCTATCTAAATTTCCAGGCCTTCTCTACGAGAATGAAGAGAAAACATGTTCACAGAAATTAATAAACCCAAAGAGAGTCATGGTAGATTCATATCAGCTTATCACTTTCAAATAGCTCAGCTTTCCTCTCCTTGAGTACGTTCCCACACAGAGACAGAACTGATGATGTCACAGTGTTATCGCAAGACAAGTGAGTCTAAGTAAGTATTTTTAGGAGAGGAACTGGAGACTGTTTCACAAAAAGCACAGCTAAGCCAAGCTTAAGGAATTTCAGAGCAATTAAAATGCTTATTTTTTGAGTCTGTTTCTCCCCTATGTCTATCTTCTGAAATGGGATCAACATCCGATAACAGTGATCATAAAAATTCCTCTCTTTGTGTTCAGACCTTTCCAATTATTCTTAAGGAAGAGTGGACAGAGTCAGTGGCAGCCGTAGAAAATCTGTCTGTATTTTGTTAATTAGCAGACTCTGAAAGCAACACCTCCAAGGAATGGGGTGTAAGATCTATTTTGCGTCAGTACTCTTTTTGATATCAGGAACTCAACCAGAGGCTTTTCTGTAAGAACAACAATCATAAGACAAAGATTTCTCTTGATTGTAGAATTAGGACCTCGTTTCTTGCCAGTCTCAGCTCAGAGTCATCAGCAAGCTAGTTTGCTCTCCAAAGTCCATGCTTTTGCCTTGAAAGCACAGTAACAGTCAAGTTTGCTTACATACAGGTCCTGGAAGAAATGCTTTGAAATCTGAACTGACGAAAATCAACATGCAAAGCTCTCATTGATTTCAAAGGTAGGAAAGGTTTCAGGAACTGGTGTTGATAGAAAGATTTTTGTTAAGAGTTCTTCTGGACTGCATATTCAGGAGAGTTTTACTGCTGTGTAAGTATTCGAGTCTCAGTAACACAGAGAGCTTGACACGCTGAAACAGGAGCACATTCGAAAATCTAGTCCCAGGTACAATTTGGCTTGTGTAGGTAAAGCTAGGATCAAGAATCAAAAAACTATGGAGAAAATACGGTTGAATATAGTTCTTAGTTCTTTCAACTGCAGTTAATAATTAGAAATACTTTTTTTTAAGTCTTGCTTGAAGACTTAAACAAGAACCCAGTAGTTGCTAGGTGGCTGTGACATTGCTCCACAAAGACTCTTCTGTGAATGGGAGGGCAAGGGAAAACAGTCTGTGATGCGTGATTCAATTGCTCTATTCCAGTCAGCACAAAAGGCATTCCTTAAGGACCTTCAAAGCAAGGAGGCCAAAACCAGTCAGACAAAGTGAAATTGAAGATTCAGACCCTAATTACTGCATTCTTGAACCTGAGATACTTGTGCTGCTACAGGAAGAGGGTTATCAAGTCGAGCACAACAAAGTTGAAGACTGCATACTCGTGTTTAAGTTTTGAAATCCTGGTCAAAGTGAACTTGCAGTAGCCATGAGCAGTGCTGCTAGTTAAAAGCATCTCTGCAGAGGCTTGGTGAAATGCTTGGAAGTGTAAGCAGAGCTTGTGTGATAAATGAAAATCCCTTTCAAATCACATTTTTGATGTCATAGGAGATAATATATTGCAGCGAACAGTCTGCCCTCTCCCTTTCAATGTGTCATGTCACAAAGCGGCTGAATATCTTCAAGGATGGAGACTTCACACCCTCCCTGGGCAACCTGT
>NW_009645814.1:0-2286 GCF_000690535.1 Cariama cristata
TTTTGCACCCTACCTTAAGCCCACAGCCTGGCCTCCAAGCATCAGCCCCAAGTGCCGGAGGTTTGATCCCTCCTCGTCCCTTCCCTGCCCGTGTCCCTGTGCACAGGAGCTGGCGCACAGCAGGGATCCTCGTGCAGCCCCAGCCATGCCGTGTGCTTTAGTTTGTATTCTCATTATCCCCTCTCCTATAAGCAACCTGTACCCGTTTTACTTTTTCTGCAGTGCTCCCGATTTTCCTGATTTCAGGCCCTTGCTCGGTAATTTCAGACTTGCTCACTGACCTGACAAGCCAAAACCCCCTTTTACTTGCACTCAGGTGGTGAGTGATACTGTCGGGGGGTGGGAGCTGCGCTTCAGCATATGTGTGCACCCACATCTCCCACTCTCTACCAAAATCTCAGCCTATGACTTTGGAAATGCATTTTTAAACGGTCACATTGCTCAAGAATGATTGTTTTGCAGTTCTGAAATCCTTTATTCTGAGTACTTAATTAAGGCCATTTTTTTGTTTGGAAACTGCTTATGAGCATTGCTCAATTTGTAAAAAACACAAGTTTACAGTTTTTTGGATTTCAGAATAGTTAAATAGTTAAATTTTTAGAATAGTTAAATTTTGTGTTAGTTATTATTGACATGGTATGTTTAATCAGTTAAAGACAGTTTGCACTGTTTTGCTCTCAAAGTAGAAATTTTGCCCCTCTTGAAACTATAGTATAATAAATAAAACATTACATGTGGTCAATAATGAAAAAAAGTACCATGTTTCTGTCCATATATTTTCCTTGTAGAATTTTTTTTATAAAGAACAGCTATTCCTACACATTTTTATGGAAAAAAACCCCCACTTAACAGAGAATATTTCTTATATGAGTAAAATTCACCACGCATGGCAAAACTGGAGAGACTCTAGGATTTGAATGAGAAAACATTGCTTTTTTGATATTCAGTCATCTTTACTATTCTAAGAAGGACATAGGGAATCTGCTGTTTATTTTATAATTACAGGCATGATGCAGAAAACACCAGAGCAGTATATTTATTAGATGGTTTTCAATAAATGATATAGTTATTAGTTCTCTTTAAACCTGAAAATTACAAAGTATCTACTTTTCTAGTGTGCGCATTAGGTCTACAAAGGCGTGCATCATGCTTAAGAGTCAAGCAACTTAACTTTGCTTAATATCGTAATGAATGACAGGCCTTAAAAACATAATTCTTCTATTTCTCCAAGTTTTTCAACATCTCAATTCATAATGAATGTGAACGTCAGTCCTTTGTATATTGAATTTTGTATACTTTCCAGTTTCTATTGCCAGCAGGTGCTTCAGATCTCCCCAGGATAAAGAAAGCATTGCCTTTTTCGCAGTCTTCAAACAAGTGAAAAAATATTACTATGGAGATTGAAGACTATATTTCTATTTTTGTCACAAAGGAAACAAAACAACTCAAGGTGTTTGGCACACTTTGCTTGAAACTAAATACTCTGTTCTACAGGGTGATAAGGAAACCTGTTCAACTTTTAACAGAAGTAGATCTATAGAAATGAGTGGAGTGGCTTTGAGCATCATTTTTCAAAACAGCTGGGGCAGTAGAAGGGGCAAGAAGGCAGGATACCCACTTAGGGCCTTAAAGGTCCCATACCATTATTTTCTGTACCTTAAGACACTTTACACAGAAGTGTAACGCACCCAAAGGGTGCCTTAGAACATCATGTTTTAGGATATTTTAAATAGAGTCAAGAATTGAAGACACATTCAAGTCAGAAAGGATCAAAGAGTTGTGCCCAACAAATATTTGAAATTACTCATGCTCTTCAGAAAAATATTTGGTGCGACACTTGAATATGACTGCAGGTAATTAATGAGAACAATCCAGAAAATTGAGTAGTTCTTCAGATCAGCAGCAAGCCTGTGCAATTCAATCTTCTCCCTTCAGCTTGTTGGACATAAAATTCATGAACGGAACAGTGGATTTGGATTGTCTTTTCTGTTGCTACTGTCCCTGCAACCCTCAAGAAAAGGGTAATTTTAATGACTGAAACCCTTACAATAGCTGAAAGAGGAAGTTTGTGCTATACATCTTTGGAATTGTTAGCCTGTGATGGTTTTCTCTTCACCTGAGCACTGCAGTCCCAGCACAAAGAGCTGTTTGTCCTGCACCCTCCCCTGGGCACAGAGAGCTGCCTTCTACTGCTTGCCTGCCCACATCTCTGCCTGGTAACCTTGGCTGGCTGGGCACATCCACCCAGCAGATGTAGTTATAATGTACATATCGGTAGGGGAAGTG
>NW_009645815.1:0-2343 GCF_000690535.1 Cariama cristata
TGCGTGCTTGTGTGTGTTTTTTTTTTTTCTCACAAAAGGCAGCCGAGGAGCAGAGCCGTCCCTGGTCGGCGTTTGTCGCCCCACCGGCCGGTCCCGGGTGGCGACCGCCCCCGCCCCGCCCTCCGCTTCAGTCCGACAGGGAGTGGGAACCGCAGTCGTAAACCCTGTGGGCCCCGTCGGTGCTGTAGGGCCCGTTGTGCCAGTAGGACGAGTCGCAGACCGTCTGCAATGAGTTGATTTCAGATGCGGAGGAGTTGGCATCCCTCCTCTTGGACCGCTTTCTGTTCCTCAGGATGAACACCAGCATGCCAACCACTGTGAAGGCAGAGGTCACAAAAACCAGCAGGAGCCCTGGCACCAGCACCGAAATAGAGACCCGGCTGGTCTCTAAGTAGGAGTTGGAGTGAGTACCTGTCTCTGTCAACCCGGTGCTGTTTTTGTTAGTAGAAGTTAATGTGGGCGAGATTTTTAACTGAGGGCAAATCACGTCATTGGAGAGAGACTCGAAATCCTCCTTGAAGAAATCTTCAGGGGACTCGCACCTCAGGTCACTCATAATCACCTTGGGGCGCAGCATCTCTGCCCACTGTTTGAAAGGCACGATAGGGCAAGTACAGTCCCACGGGTTTCCATGCAGGTCGATCTGGGTGATGGAGGTGAGCTGGTCCAGCACCCCTGCCACCGGGAGGTACATGAAATAATTGTTGTGTATGCTCAGCTTGGAAAGTGAGACCCCGGCGAACACGTCTACTGGGAGAGACCTCAGCAGGTTGTTGTTGAGGATGAGGACTCTCAGTTTGGGCATTGCATTGAAGGTGCCAGGCATGATCAGCTGGATCCCATTAAACTCCACGTTCAGATACTCCAGGTTTTGCAGCCCAGTGAATTTCTCCCGGGACAGAGTGTCTAAGTAGTTGCTATCCATGTAGAGCCATCGGAGTTCGAAGAGATTCTTGAAGGTGTTGTTCTCGACGGTGGCGATGTTGTTGTTGCCCAGATCGAGTAAATTAAGTTTCCGGTAATCCAGAAAGTGGGATTTCCTGATGGTGTGTATTTTGTTGTCTCTCAGAAACAGCTCCTGCACATTGGATGGCTTGGGCTTCAAATCCACCAAGCTGCTCACATTTCTGTCATTGCAATTAACCTTTAAACCAGAGCTGGGGATCTGATCGCAGCTGCAGATCTGTGGGCAGGACGTGGTAGCTGGTAGCTTGCTCTTCGCGCTAACTGTCGACACAGCAGCAGTGGGTCTGGTCTTGATTTGCCAGTTGACGGGAATCTTTGTACCTCCGTTTGGACCAGATCCTGGTGTGGCAGGGTCTTCTTTGCCATGTATTTTAAAGGGGGTTGGAATGGGACCAGGATCGCAGGTTTCTTCTTCGGCAGGGGGAGCAGCTAGGCTAGAATCCACTCTGTTCTTTTTGCACAGCTCTTGCTCTGTAGTCTCATTTAAATCTTTGCCCTGCAACCTAGTGGGAGCCTCACAAATCACTCTGCCGATCAAAGCGTTTTTGGGTATGTTTTCCAGCCATTCCTTCAACGACAGCAGATCGCAAGTGCAGTCCCAGGGGTTATCCTCTAGCAGGATTTCGGCAATGCCTGGGATCTGCTCCAGGACCTCCTCGTAAGGCAAGGTTTTAAGACGGTTTCCCCGGAGGTCCAGGTGGGTGATCGGCACATACTGAAACACGTTGGGGGGCAAGGTGCTGATGAGATTGTCATTTAAAATCAGCACCTCTAGCTTGTTTAAGTCCCTAAATGCTCCTGGGTCAATATCCCGCAATAGATTAAAATCTGCCTGGAGGTATTCCAGATCGTCCAGCCCCAGGAAAGTCTGCTTTCTGAACGATTTGATCTTGTTGTTGTTTATGTGCAAGCGTTTCACCAGCTGCAGCCCAAGGAAAGCCCCAGGAACAATCTCATGCAAACCGTTGTTTTCCATGTGCAAACTGACTGCATTGTAAAAGTTAGCAAACTCATTAGGGAAAAGTCGAGTCAGGGAATTGCCATGCAGGAATAAATGGTAAAACTGGGAAGTTGGGGCGGTGAAATGTTGCAGGCTGGTAAATCCCTTTTTCTCACAGTCTACGTGCAAATCCCCTTCTATCTCGTTGCAGGCACAGATCTTCTCTTTGCAAACGTCCCCTGTAACGTTTCCAGCAGCAAAACAAAGAGACGTCTCCAGCAACAGAATCCAAAGCAGCATTTTTAAACAGAGCAATTCATTCCCGATCTCATCACAAAGTAACAGCAACCATCCTCCTCACACGGAAAGCAATTCCAGTTCATTCAATACATTAAATGTCCGAACCATCACCAAAGGAGGGAGAAAAAAAAAAAATA
>NW_009645816.1:0-2315 GCF_000690535.1 Cariama cristata
TATTTTCAATATATATATTTATATAAATATATATTAAATGTATTTGTACATGTAAAATAAGACTATTTCTGATAATCCCTTTTGTTCTTCAGTGTAAGTTTCAGAACTTACAATAAATAAAAGATCAGTTGAAGTTTGATCTTTGTTTTGCTCAAACAAGAAAGATAAAAAATATTTTTCTTTTTGTTTTCCAGACATCTGTTAGCAAAGGTACTAGACCAGTCAAATTACCAACATTTGCAAGAAGACCTGCATCTCCTTCAAATTCCAACAACTTCAACCATTCTCCCCATTCTTCCAGTGGATCCAATAACATTGCAGGAATTAACAGGCATGGGGGAGAACTGCATAACAGATCAGGTACCATGCTGCTTTTATTTTTAATAAGGAAGTAATTTGTATCTGGTTCAGCTAAAAAATTAGTGGTTTTGATGATGGTAGAAGATCCTAAACCTTTTCTGAGGGCTTCTACTGCTATATAAGCAAAAGTTCTATAAATTTGGTTGGAACAGGATTGGACTTCTGCTCCCTCATGTAGGTGTCCAAAGCCTCACATCTGTTACAGAGGTCTCATAGGTTAGCCCCTGTCTCAGAAAAAACATGTTGATTTTGTTGAGTCCACCCACAATGGATCCAGGTGGATGCTTGTTCATTGCAACATATATTTCATAGAGCTGTCTCTTACCCATGTTGCTTGTTTTTTATTTAAAATAAAAATCGGTTTTCAATTAAAAGCAAAGCTGCAAGCATTGTATCTGGCAGCTGTAAAGACAATATGGTGAAGCAGCTCATAAAACCTATATCCAAGAGTATGAAAGTCGGTTCTGTGTATGTATAGTCAAGGTTGGATTCTCTCTTCTCCTGCGGTTGATTTCTGTTCCCTTTCCTGAAAGTTGCTGAACAGGTCTGAACCTTACAATTCTCTCTTTCTTTTACAAACTGACTGGATGAAGTAAGTGAGTGGTGGAGAGAGGTGAATTGACAATTAACAAATATTTTAAAATTATGGTTTCCTTGACTCTTTTTCTTTTCTTTTTTTTTCTTAGGTGGCAGTGCAGATAATGTTTTGTCTCAGATTGCAGCCCAAAGAAGAAAAGCAGCAGGCTTACCTGAACAGAAACCCAGCCAACAGCATAGTCCAGTCCAGTCAACTCCTTCATCTGCTCTGTCTGATTTGCAATGTGCTCAAATTGTTGGGAATGGACATGTTGTAAAGGTACACAGAACTGTAAATTTTTGTACTTCCAAATTGGCTAATTTTAATAGGTCATGGCTCAGTCACAATAGTTGATAAATATAACTGCATGACATTGCACAGCCTAAAATGAGTGAACACCTGTTACAGAAGTGGAAACTTTTCAGCTCCACAAACCATCCTTTTAATTACAAGTCCACAAAAGATCAGACCTAACAATAAAACATGATTTTGCTTCATTATTAATTTCCCTTTATTTTAAGAACAGTAAGTGTAATACTTGATCTTAGGGTAGATCTGCACTATTATTTTGGTTTCTCATTATTTCTTTCTATGGTCCTAATTGAGTCCAGTGTTTTATGTTATTAATTCCTGGGATTTACTCTGAAGTGGTATAGCAAGTTTCCCTCCAAAGGTGCAACCTGAGTGCAGAACATAAGATGATTTCTACCAGGATCTGCCAACTGCAATATGCGTGTATCCAGTCTGCTCCACAAGGTGTTACTTTTAAACAATATGAACGTTAAGTTATCACCAAGTCCAGTTTTGCTCCTGGGTGCTGGTCGTATTATCTGCACTGACTTACCTATCAATTTCCTGGAATTGCTTTAGCCTTATGACCTGCCCATTTTTGTGCATGTACTTTGAAATTAACAACTGCTTTGTACAAAATTTTTAAGGATTAAGATTTTAAATCTTAAAATCTGCAGAGACACAAGTTAGGAAGCAGCATCATAACAGAAGATGTAATACACTATTGTGAAATGTATGGCTTTATTCACACAGGGAAACACTACATTTCAGAGAGCAAGAGAAAGAAAGCAAGTAATTTCGAGTTTCAGTTCTAATGTCTGGTATACTGAAAATGTTAGAATACATGACCAAGAGCACAATTTCTCGACTTTTTGCTTGTGTAATCTCCAAACAGCTTGTTTTGCTTTGTTTTGTTTTCTTGGCATCTTTTAATGAGATTCTTCTTGAAGTTTTACCCAAAGAAACAAAAATGACCAAAGTATAAAATCATTACATTTACTGTCTCATTCTGTAATGTCTTATATGGCAACAGCATGCAGTGTGTATATTTAATCAGTAAATATGTCACCGTTTAAGGCTGGGCCGG
>NW_009645817.1:0-2287 GCF_000690535.1 Cariama cristata
TACTGGGTGTGAAATGCACATCATGCAACTGCAGCAAAAGGCGATAATAGTACTAAAATTATTAAGGGGCTAAATAAATGTGGGTATCAGTTGTAAAGAGCAGCCACCTGAGATGAACTTTCACATGCTATTTCCCACTTCAAATTTTCACGTTTTCTCCTGATATATTAGTATTTCACATAAGGAAAAACTGAGAAAGTAATATAAAAAGTCAGTTTTGGAAAAAATTGAAGGTGGTATCAGACAAAATTTTGAAAATTAAACACTGAAACTTTTAGATTTAAATAGTAGCTTGTTCTGTGTTGGAAGAAATTAAAAAAAACAATAAAGATACTACTTTGATGAGCAATCTTTTCTGATCTTTAGAAAGATGATTTTAAGTATTAAAACCTGAGAGTCCCTCTGTTACACCTTGTTCTACCTTCAAACTCAGGTTTTAATGGATTTAGCTGGAATAGTTTGGTGTTCCCGTCTCAGGTCTCCCAGCCTTAAATATGACATTAATACAGTTAGCATTGAAAAAAGAATTTGGATTACCAACATCAAGTATCGTGCACAGTAGCACTTCAGGTCTGTCTTAGAAGGATAATTTCTAGGGGCTTGGTACTTCATGGCCCGCCAAATCCTTCAGTTCAGAGCTGGGAGTGAAAGCAGCCAGCTAGTGCCAACGAACCTGTTTTATAATGGGTGTATCTACTCCTTTAGAGGAAAATCTCTGTCATATTCCCTCTAGCATTTTGCACATTCCTAGCTTAGGCCAATTGGTATACCATGGATTGACTTCCATAGAAAGATCGAGCTGATTTGGCTCTATGGATCCTATCGTATTCTGACATACCAGCAAAACAGTAATTTGCTGGAATAACCACACTCATGCAGTCTTATTTCAACCTGTTATGTTAATTAGGAACTTTAAAAGGGTCTATATCTTGTTCTTAGTTATCTGAAGCAAGTACTCGCTCTATTATGCAAGCTGCTGTCTTTCTGTTACAAATTTGCACAGCCCTGCTTTCTGGGTACCTCTTCTTCTGGAGCATCTTCTGTCCTTCTTCTTGGAGAACTTTTAGCAGCAGTCCTCTTTGGTTCCACGGCACATAGGACTTGATTGTGAAGATGGTTTCTTCCAGCTTTAACTGGCAAGCTGTGATATAATCCAGTGCTGTCAAGTAATGGCTGCAACCAGAAATCCGGATAAGTCCACGCCCACATAAGGCTTTAATGCAGCTGTTAGGATGTGGGGAACCGTGCTCAATGACCTTTTGAAAGTCCTGCAGGGCTTGCTGATGGTCATGAGTGTGGAGGGAGCAGAATCCTCGCAATGCTAAGAGAGTATTGTAGTAAGTTCTCTGCTCTGCTGCCAAGAGGTGGTCACAGATATCCAGGGCAATTCTGATGTGACCATGCAGGAGATGGCAGTCTGCTAGCCGAACGCTGAGCTCACGTTTGGACCCTGGGGAGATCTGAAGGAGGAACTGGACTATATGGATGACAGAAGGGAGCAGTTCAGTACCATGATTGCCTCTGAGTTCAGTCTGAGTACGCACAGCCTCCCTGAATGCTGCAAACTTCACCTCCAGGACAATTCTAGCCTGTTCTTCTATCCTCTTAGTGTCATGTGGTGAGAAATGCTCTTCAAAGTGTTTCATTGCATAGGCAGGGGTTGCTGCAAACGCTTCAGCTAAATCCTGTATCATTTCCTGCATCCATCCACCCAAGAAGAAATATGCAGCAGCTCGTTCCAAGAGCAGACCCAAAGCTTCCTCATCTCTGAGGTTATTATCAGCTGAGAAGCCCTTGAGGGCCTTGCTACAAACTGCCACACACTCCTCAAATTTGCTTTTCTTAAAGAGGTAAGCTGCCTGCACCCTGCAAACCCAGATATCATCCGGTGCCACTGCTGACAAGAAGTCATAGCAGTTGCCCAGCCACTGGTCCAAGGAACTGCAGTCTGGGCTTTCTTTCTGACATGTTGAGAGATAATTAGAGAAGGCCTGGATGACCTGTGGGATGTGTTCCTTTTGCCTATTACACACATAGGCCACTGCCTCAGCCCGATGCATCACAAAGGCTTGGATATAGTCCGCAACTCCCTTCCCAAATTGTGTCCCTGACAGCACCCATGCCAATGCCCTCAGCAGCAGCAGTTCCATTGAATACTCTGGGTTAGTCTTGAGCAGGGTATTGCATTTACTCACCACCTCCTCTGAGCATCCTCACCTGAGAAGAGTCTCCAGTTTATATACTGAGGATACCACATTGTTGGGACTTAGAGTGCAGAGAAAGACGG
>NW_009645818.1:0-2349 GCF_000690535.1 Cariama cristata
CATTCCTGTTGCCAGAGCAGAGGTAAATGCAAGGATGCAAGCTCAAAGCCTCTGAGTACCAGGGTAGGTGTATTTAATTGTCCTTGCTGCTATCCATGCACAACAGGGCCCTGATTCAGGGGGTGCATCCATCTGCTGCCCCAGGGCTGGGGGATCCCATGCAGCTGGACCCGGCTGGTGCTGTGTGAGGGCTGGTCCTTGGCATGGCTGCGGGGGCTTGGCTACCTGTGCACCCTGACATTTATGCCAATTAATTGCTGACCAGATAACAATTCTGTATTTAATTGGTGGTTGAAAAGTATTTTGCTGAATAGGCCTGTGGGGTGATGGTTACTGAACTGTGTGCTTGCTATGGACAGTGCTTAGCTTGGCCTTTGGGAAGAAGCAGGGCTGATGGAAGAGGCAAATTAATCAATGTGACTGCCCACCAGAGTCAAATTAGAGAGAAATTGATTTTTTTTTTTCTTTTTGGAAGGGAAAAAATGTAGTTTTCCTATAAAAATACAAGGAATCTGAAATATTTCATAGCCGTAATGTGTGTAAAAGGAAGGGTAAGCTTCCTCTGGGCGAGGAGGTTGGATGGGAAATTCAATTATTCCCCCGGCCGCAGGGCTGTCGGCATCTCCCTCCAAGCGAAGGAAGGTTTGTGCCTCCCTCTCAAACCAGAGAGTAAATGATGCCCTTTGTGGGTTGGGATTTTTTTAGCTCTAGTCCTGGGCAGCCGTCCGGCAGTGAGGACACACGGTGATGGGGTGTGAGAGCAAAGAGGTCTCCCAGACAGTGCCCACTGACAGAAACAGGCTGGACCTGGCTTAACTGGGCTGCTCCGAGAGGGGAAAAAACACCTTTGCTGGCTCATGCAATGCTGTGTCCATCACACTCAGGGTATGTAAACAGCTGCTGAGGGCTCGCAGCCCTCAGCATGCTGGTGAGTGGTTTCCCCGTGCAAGTGGCACGTGAACATCTGGAGAACTTGATCCGAGACATCAGACAGTTTCCTTCCCAGCTGGCGGCGGCTTGGCGAGTTCACTCATCTGTCTTGATCTCTTGCTTCCCAGCAGCAGCACAGCCCATCCAGAGCCTCTCCTGGGAGAAAACAGCCCCAGTTTGTGCTCTGCTTTGTTCCGTGGCTGTGATAACCTCTCCTTCTTTGGAGAATAAGATGTTAAAGAGCTTTTGAAAATGATCAAACCCTTCAGCTTCACTACTGTGATTAATCAATCACAGCTGAGGCTTTACAGCTCCTTGTTTTGATGCATTTCAGGTTGTTCCAAAGTTAGTCCAGCGCATGGCCAGTAAACACATTCCTGAGCCCTGGCAGGGTGCTGGGATGGAGCAAAAGTGGAATTTTTCCAGTCCTGCACTTTGTTCAAAGCCAAGGCTGCCCAAGTCTATTGAGGAGAGCCATGAGATAACCTTTTTCTTTGGCAAAAAGGAGGGCAGTAACGAATTACTTGTTCTCCCCATTATTTTCTGCAACAGAGAGTTCTGATCAGAGATGTTTTGCCTGGGGAGCCTGGCGTGGGCACCCCAGAGCTGAGCCATGTTGGCACGCTGAGACGGCACTGTGGGGATGCTGCCAGGCTCTCGGGGAGACCTCGGGACCATTTGGGGCTTTGCAGGCCCAGGGAGAGGACAAGTTCCTGGTCCCTGCATGGCAAAAGCATGGCAGGTGAGCTTTCTCCTGGCCGTTTGGGACCGAGCGGTGGGGGTCCATACAGCCTGCTCGTCCAGGGTTTGGTTATCTCCGTTCATCTCTCTGCTGAGAGTGCAGGGCTCGGTCTCTGGACCGGCCTGCGGTTTCCCCAGGTGCCTGTGTTTGGGGTGACAGGGTGGGCTGGCAAGGCAGCTGAGTGCTCCCAAAGCTGCCACTGGATGCTGGGATGGAGCTTCTTCCAGCAACAGTGAGGTGTGTGAACACCCTTGTGTCCCCTTCTTGGTGGCTGGGGAACAGGCAGCATCCCGAAATGCTCACTGGGTGGAGGAGCGAACATGAAGAAAAGCAGCTAGTGTGGTGAGAGCGTGCACCTTGAAAAATTTTAAAGGGTTTGTTAATTTGTAAGTTATTTCCAACATTTCTTGTGCTGCTGCTGCCATGGGATGCTCCTGGGAATTCTACAATCCTAAAAAAAAAAATTGAGGAAGAGATGTAAGAAATCTCTCTTCCCTGGATGGCAGCTGCATCATTGCAAATATTGTCTGATATACCCTTCTTAGCAATGAAGTATCTGAGGCTCCAGGTGGCAGCTGTAAGGAGTTTGTGTCAATTTTGGAGGCTTAGAGGCATGGCTTAAATGCTCCTTAGCAGTTGGGTTTTTTTGGTTGTTTGTTTGTTTGGTTTTTTTTTTT
>NW_009645819.1:0-2292 GCF_000690535.1 Cariama cristata
TTTTTTTGGCATCGGTAAAACAGCATATTGCATCCAACTGCAGATGGACTAGCTCCAACACAGTTCAAGAGCTGTTGTCTTATTTTCAGGTATTTCTCAGATCTGTTAAAGTCCCTTTAGCTCCTTTCTAACACAGGAAGCATTTTAATACTCAGGCAGGTATTTGTCTCTCATAAGAATTTTAAACAATGAAGGGAGGAACAAACTGGCAAGCAAGGGGGTTCCTAAAAACGAATCTGAAATTCAACTGGACTTTACATATATCTCAGAGGGGTGGTTTCAAACCTTGTATTTTGTCCCCTTTTCCAAATCTTCGTTTTGCTGATTCCAAAATCTTCCATATTCCTTATGTGACTGTATCTAATGTTTTGACCAGACACAACTGAAATTTAACAGAATTCAGTAATTAACTGACTGTTCATTAGGGATTGTGAGAAAGTCGGCAATTTTGGTAAAGACCAAGGGCAGCATTTAGCAGTCCCAGGAGGTTTCATTTTTCACATAAAGCAGGTCTACAGATATCTGGCCTATAGATCTGGAATGGATTGACGAGAAGGAAAGCTCAAAGCTACTGCCGCTTAAATATTGATCCGTAGCGCTCTCACAGCATTTGTTAAAGAGAAGAAAGTACTTAGCCCTCCATTTGCTAATGGCATTCAACCATCTGCTCTAAGCATTCCCCCAAGCAGGGCTATCATGCAGATACCTTGGCTGAACTGCCTTGTCTTGAACGCTGTTACAGATACAGTGGGTTGCAATGAAGTGCTCTGAGGGGGTATCCTATCACACGCATTAGTAATTTTTCTTAAATTGAAAACTTACTTCAATCCTTGTTGGTCATGGTCAATCTAGGTTGACAGGGCTGGTTTGTTTGAAGTTATTTAATATGCTAAGCAAGCAGGATCAGCTTTATGGATAAGATCGGGCAGTTTCATGGACTTGGGAAGAATTCTCACCACCTTGCTGACCTTTTGCTCAGAAGCTATGGTTACATTTCAAATATCTCACTCCAAATTATTTCCAGTTTTCTGAATTTATTTATTCAAGCATTGCATTCCAGAAATTCTAGTTCCTTGGCATTTAAGCCATGGGATAACTGGTTTAAAGTGCCTTAATTTGCTTTGGAGAAAAGGTTCCTATAGATTGTATACACCTTTGTCCACAAAATCTCACATTAAAATCAGAATGAGTGGAAAGAAGCAAAAATATTTTTGCAGATTTAAAGCCCACAGACTTGACAAAGCTCTTTCATTTCCCAGTTCTATGGCAATTCCTCTCTCTTACTTGTGATCATGGAAGGATTTATATGGTCGTGTTTTCTGTGGTAACAAGTGACAATTAGTGGCTCACAAGAACCCTTGCTAGCCTGCACTACTGCGACTCCCTACTTCCATACTTCTAAGCCCAGAGACAGCAGGACAGTTAAAACGGCTGTGGAAAGCCTTGTTTTTTTGCCTAGCTCTGCTAAGTCTACTGCTAAAAAAGAAAAGACTCCTTCTTACTTCCAGCTTTTGATTTCTTCCCTCCTGCACCGTTGTACATGAATAATACGCGCATCGTGAGGGTGTGTTTCAAAGGAAATGCACTATTTGGCAATCAAGGAGGAAGCACATACTGTGCTTAATGATTAGTTGGCATTTAACCACACATAAATCTATTATGGGATTAAAAATCTATCATGGTGCCAGCCACAGGAAAAGAAATACACAGCTGCAGAGACTACACGGTGTATGTGCACACAGCCCCATCCGCCCTTGCTGTGATTACAGACACATGATCACTTTCCTGAGGCGTTCTCTGAGAAAATGAGGTACAAATGTTTAATTCTAGATGATATTTGCTAACAGAGGTTAAGGAAATCCCAGAAGCAAAAGTTTAAGATAAGTAATAACAAACAGCTTGGTCAATAAGTAGGCTGAGGCATTATAACTATCTTTCCTTGCATCTCACACACACAGAGAAGTGGCTGATGGTCTGTTATTCTGAAAGAGTGAACCACCCCCAGCTGACTGTCTCTTTTACCCCCAGTTAAACTTCTTCCTTAGCCTTTATTCCATTTATAAGTTTTCACTTTGGATAATTTGTTTTTAAATCTGAGATCTAGGTCACTGTGGAAAGAGTCAGTTTATACTTTCTTTTTGGAGTTGTTGTGTTTTGGGGGATGTTTTATGATTTAAAAGCTTTTCTCCTATTCCAGAATAATTTCCTGAAGTAAATCTGACCAGCTTGTATGCATCTGTGTGATTATTTCTTCATTCATATACATACAGTTGTATATGTTTACCACTGCTT
>NW_009645820.1:0-2359 GCF_000690535.1 Cariama cristata
CACCCAGGATTTTTAATATTGACTCAAATGCAAAAGACAGATGAGGGTTTTATAAAAGTACAAGTTTTCATACTTTGAATCTGGGTGTGCGTGCAACCCCAATCCCAGCAACGCACATTTCCCCAGGACTTCGAGGGATGTGCTACATTTTTTTATGGTCTGAAAAATCAGTGGCAAATCCCCATCTTACTCCCTCAGCTGCATCCCCGAAGCAAGCCCATGGGAGCAGCAGTGGGATAAATTCCCGGACTACCCTAGCACATCCCTGCAGTCTTTTGCCAAGGAATAGTTGGCAGGAGCTGTCAAGAGGCCTCCTCAGATGGTGTCCGGAGACTTTCGGCTCCACGGTCAGCCGGTGGATCTGGGACCCTCGGTGCAAGTGGGTATGGCAGGTGTCATTCTGCAAAGATACAGACGAGCAACGTAAAAGCGACCGCACTGCCTTCCCATGTCGTGCCCGGCCATTTGGGACCAACTCCCCCCTCCTAGCGAAATATTTCAGGGAGAGAGCTTGTAAATACAAATCAATAGCTTGAAAGTAGGGTAGCCCTGGGTAGCCCAGCAAAGTTGGGAAGAGTCGATGAGAGACATATGGTTTCAGCAGTCCCTAAAAAAATATAATTGCTGTCTTCAGGTGGCCATGCACCCTCTCCTTCTAATGAGTAAGATATTTAAAGTCTTGAACTGTTTATGTGACATTTCAATAAATAATGCAGAGATTTGACAACATTTCCATATTCCTCCTTTAATGTCTGAATGTCTCTGACTTAATCCCAGTTCCTTGGCATTTATTACTGTTTGTTACACTAACAAGTGAGATTATGAGAATTCTAATGAAGGCTTCCAGTGAAAATTCTGTGATTAAAATGCCATAATAACAGTTGCATGCATTTATGTGCCTGATTATCATAATCTATTTAGCACAAGTAAACATACAAACAGAAGGAGAAAAGCAAGCCCACTGACACTTCAGCTAAAGGAGAATTGGAAATGAGGGAAAAACAATGTAAATATGTAAATGTCTTTGTGTATTCTTTTTATCTTTTTTTCTCATCCTTGCATTTTTTTCCCCATTTGCTAATGAGATATCTATGGTTCATCACATGTGGTCCCTCTTTTCTTGGCCGAGGCACGGTTTTTTGGGCCATCTGCTGGGGCCACTCTCCTGAACAATGCCACCCAGAAAGCGAAGGAGACGTTCGCTGCAACCTTTGACATCACGGGCGACAAGAGATGGTGTCGTACAGCCTCGGGGCTTTGATATGTTCATTCCAAACACTTAGTTCAGCTGTTACTCTGTTAATGTAAGTCCTCATACAACATGGGAAGCTGACAGCCCCCCAAAACTCTCAACAAATTAAACAGAAATCTCACCAAATTTCTGGTATAGAATTTGCTACCCAGCCTTTTTTAATCTTTTTTTTCCCCCCCATTAAAGAACAGATCAGCTAAGAACTTCTCCATCCCAAGGGTCAAGAGAGTCCCGTAACGCTGGCAGTGAAATGCCCACCAAATGAAACCCATTCTGAAAAGCACCGACATCTTCAGAGAGGGGATTGTTTCCATGATGAGTACACAGCAACAAGATCCTTGGAGCCTGGTCAGACAGATACATCACCCTATTAGCATCAAGATTTTTAAAGCATTTTCTTCTGAGCACAGGGTAGGGACAGGACAAAGGGATAACCTGAGGACAAATTTGTTTCCAGTGAGAGTTCACATGGGAAGCAAAACATGCCTATGTTTTCATGTTCTGCTCATCACTAAAACTCTGCCAGGACTTTCTCCCTTCTAAGGAGCTCTCAGTCAAAACAAAGACATGGAAAGTGGAAAAGAGATGAAGGGTAGTATAAGAGTGCCACATACAGACGAATGGTGAAATATGAAAAAGAAATTGTGAAAATGTTACCCAGGAGACTCAAAACGAGAACTAAAGGTCCATGCTGTATTATACAGGAATTTTCTGCAAAAAATGAGAGTAAAATATGATTTTCTAGACTAAATTCAGCCCTGACAAGGGCAGTCCATTTTTCGCAGAGGAGATACACCCAGCTGTGCCAGGGCTTTCTTTGCCCCTCCATCTATATAACACAGATTTCTTTCCCACCCTCAGGCCCTGATGCTGGGACCGAGGGATGAAGGCAGGTTAGATCAGCTCACTGGATTGAATGTGGCAGTGATTTTCTAATCCCATCGGTGTCCAGCTTTGGCAGAGCAAAACCTCCAGTTCAAGGAGATGCCCAGTTTTGTTTCCTGTGAGATGGAAAATTGCATGTGGCTGGGCAAATCACAGCACAGATCCATAATTCCTTCTCCAGCTCCATTTCCTTGAGTCATTAAGCATTGGAACGAGCTCCCC
>NW_009645821.1:0-2335 GCF_000690535.1 Cariama cristata
TTTTTATTAGTAAGGTTTTGTTTGATTTTCAGACCTTCTGAAAAAAACCCTTCCTAAGGAAGTCTGCTGAACAGCCACCTGGTCCTCAGCTGCTCTGATGTTCTCTTCAACACCCACCACGGCAGCCTGCGAGAGAGCTAATTCTTCTTTCATCTCAGGAAATTACTGAAGGTAGTGGGCTACTCATAATTTGAAGATGTGAGAAATTAAAATATCTAAGAATTTCTGATCTTGGGGGAAATAAGGCTAAGTGCCTCATTCACATTTTCATCTGATTGAGAAAAGAACAATCAGGTGACTGGGGGGAGGAAGATTTATTTCAATTAAGTTTCAGCTCAGCTTGGTTTAATAGCAGTGAATCCAGCACAGAAGAAAGACTGTTTATCTATACATTAACAAAGAAAATGTTCACCTAGTCAACCCTAACTCCTGCAATCATCCCCTATTTGTAAAATTAAGCCCAACAGTTTTCAAATGAAAAAATTTTAAGAACCGAAAATGGCATTTAGAAACAACGCCACTTCTCCAAAACCAAGCTCAGCCCCTTTGCTCGACTTAGAAAGCTTCTCCTTCCCTGGCACTGACAACGCCGCCGACTTGAAAGCTGTTAGAGCTCTCCCTCAACAAAGCACATAAACATAACCATATGGTACAAAGAAACGGAGTCACTGCAGAGAAAAAAGATCAACAGCCTGTTTTCCAACTCTCCCTGGTCAGCAACTGCTGAAAAGCAAGTGCAGTTTAATCCTCACCCAGAGATGTACCTCTCCAGGGAATTTGGGGCACAGTTGGTCTCTGCCTGTGGTACAACCATCTGAAGGGATGTCATGACAAATAAGAGGTGAAATGAAGTCTATGGATATCCTAGCAGGCTGACAGCACACAGATTCAGTCAATCATTAGAAAAAAGAGGTTGCACTGCTGCACATCATTTCAGCTCAGATTAATCAGTACGAGAGACACCTTTTCAAAAAAAGGCAATTTTGACTGCAGACTAAACCAGTTTGTAATTAGTGTGTTGAACACTTATGAGGCAATTTAAAAAAAAGTTTTTGTACTGTTTGGGACACCCTGGAAACAAACATTTGTTGAGTCTAAATATTCTTCATGTAGAAAATATTTATGAAACAGTCATGCATACTTAGCATGTTTGTGTACAGTTAATTGGAGACAGTGTTCAAAACCAGCTTGTTCTAAAAATATTACCAAATTAAACTGGCAAAGATCGCTGGAAAGTTAGTTTATTTGCCTCGAGAGCTCAGGTATGCAAACTGAAATCACTAAGAATCGGATAAATCTCGAATTCTGAGTTATTCAGAGCACTTTCTACAGCTCCTTTCCAGGATTTTTCTGCCTATAAATTGTGCCATTCTGCAATGAATATCTGGATTGTATAGTCTCTGATCACACAAGTACATCCAACAGCAATCTGTATATTTAAGAAGACTACGATGTACCCTGGAAAGATGTGAACGTAGCAGGACAGAAGACGGCTGCCCCAACAACGGTGCTTCACCCTCTTTATGAGCTTACTGCAATGCCTGTTTTTACTTCACTAGCCATACTAACTTCAGCATCATGTTTTTCCTCTTCCATGGTAAGCGTTTTCTTCCCTGTTCTGTCTTTGACTGAGGAAAAAGCTCTCGGATAAAAGACGAAGCCTGTACTTCAGTTCCTCTTCCCCAGCCACCTGTAGCAGAGCCACGCAGGTGGAGAGCTCCAGCGCTTTGGGGCAGTTAATGTTATTTATGCTGCTTGTCCGGCATTTAAAAAAGTGGGCTCTAAGCAGGCTGTGCCCACTTGATGCCTCCACAATATAAACTTTCTACAAGCACTTTCCTAACCACTCCCTCAGACGTCGTTGCTTAGGCTTGATGCAAAGATAAGCAGGTGTCTTAAGAAGAGATTTTATTTGAGGGAGGACAGAAGTGCGGTGGTGTCCTCAAAGGGGAGGAAACTGGTTAGAAGACAGGCTTTCCTATGGAAGAGACAAACGCAGGTTCTTGTTTGATAAACTTTATCCTAGCTCCTATTACATGCCTCTGTTTATCTTCCCCCTCATGGCCTGGTAGGAAGTTTGGAAGAACAAAAAAACCCCTCAATAAAAGTGTTTCTTCCTGTTGCTTCTGCTTCGGAGGCTACCATGCGAGGAGTGATCCCCCCAGCTGGGAGAAAAGGCTTCCTCCCAGGTTTGGGAGAGGAAAGGTGGTGGAGCTATCCATAGACTTCCCTCCAAGGGTGCAGGTACAGATGCTGTGCTCCCCCTGTTCTGTGTTTGCTTCTCATTGCTTGGGATTTCTCCAAGGAGACACGTTGATTATTGCAAAATTTCCAA
>NW_009645822.1:0-2353 GCF_000690535.1 Cariama cristata
TTCAAATTAGCATTTTTGGTTTTAAATTAGGATGAAAACATGTTTTTGCATCCTGCATCAGCCTCTGGAAGAAGTGATCAGAAGAGAAGAAAGTAATTTTGCAGTAAAACACTGAAGTTGCTTCTTTTATTTAGTTTAAGAGTAAGCTTGGTTCTGCTCAGTCCATGCACATTTAAGGTGGGATGCTAGCTTGGACAAAACACTTTCCCAGCTTGTTTGCATTTTGACTGAGAGATCACAGTTGAAATCAGAAGTCAGAAATTAAGCATGTTCCACCAACTTTTTCAGTTGTTTTAAAATCAGTTAAGCCTGTAATTGCAATGAAAAGCATGAGGTAGATAAATTACTGCTTTTTAAGTTACAAAATTGCTTTAACTTCAGTCAGTCTTTCGTTCAGCATTACAAGCCTTAGGTTAGAACGAAATTCACAGTTTATCTCTACAAATCTGAACCATATTTAGCAGAACAGAGATAGCCACTGTGTAAGCCAGATCATGGAAATTATTTGGGTTTAAAATAAAACTGAAAATGTGTTTTTATTTCCAGTTCATGTGTTATCAATCCTCTACATCAAATATTCACATAAGTATTTTCGCATATAATTCACAGTCCAGCCTACCTACATTTAAAAGTCTTTTTACGTTCAGAACTGAAGCATTTTCTCCTACCTTTATCTCAGTTCATAACTCCAGGCACATTTTTCTGAGGAGCCAACAACCTTACAAGGTCTTTAAACAAAGAATTACAGAAATTCAACATCTCATTACTTGAGATACTTGCTTCAAACAATTAAAAGATAGTATCTGACTTGGAATAATATGCATCATTTGAGTTTATGCAGCTCACGCTAAGGTGGTCTCAAAAATGCAGGAGGTGCAAGGTATTACAGACACTTCATAGCATTCTGATTTTCTTCAACAACAACTCACAAAATATTGGGGTAGAAAAGGGAAGATCCATAAGCAGTCAGGAGAACAAACTAATAAGAGATTTTAAGTTTTTCTCTTCAGACGCCCACACACAGGCAGGGTGTTTATGTTATGCCCTAGAGATTATAAACACTCCATTACAGCAGCCTGAAAACAGCACTCAAATGGAGTCAGAAGAAATAATGCACAAACACAATGCACATGAAATTTAACTTTTATTTTTCTGTTGATAAAACCCAAAGATCCCTCACAGCAGCAACAGATGCAGAAGTCATCTGCAGAAGTGATACTTCTTTGTAATCTGTTTGCAAAATCAAGTATGCAAAGTGTGTAGGGACTGCATATGAACACAGTACAGGCACTGCTCAGTAGTTAACAGAGATCAAGTTTCTTGTCATATTTCAATCCATCCTTTCCTTAATATGATAGTTTTTTTATAATATTACAGATGACTTAAGGAGTTGTCTGTTTATTGGATTTTTTTGTTGTTGTTGTTGCAATTAAAAAACTTAAACTCTACACATACAATTTATATTCCCAGATACACCTCCCCACATTTTGTAGCAGTTGACAAACTGTATCCAAACGCTACAATTCAGAATGAAAACGCTACTGCATTTAGCAGCTCTAGCTGTACTAGAGTAAATATTCCCAGAGAGTAACAAAACACACCTCTTTGTTCTGTAACAGAAGGGATACAGGTTTTAAAATGCACATTTCTATCTTGTATCCATACCTTTCCTTAATATATATATATTTATATATAGCTCTAAAACAAATCTCTACTATGTTACAATTAAATTAAAACACATCCACAATTGGTCCAACTAGTGATTTTGGTCTCAATACTTTAAACATTAGTTGTTTCATAAAAATATACATTTCAACATGGTTGTATCAGTAACATGAGGCCTTTTGAAAGAGGCCTATGACACATAATCAACCACACAATTCAGTGCTCAATGTCATCTAACTGATAAATATTTATACTGCATTTTCAAACTATCAGTATCTTTAAAAATCAAAATTTCTCTTTGCAGGCTTACTATGCTTACAAACATGCAGAAAGCAATCACGGTTCTCACTTGCCTGTAGCAGTCACATTTTTTCTTTTCCAATAGATGAACTGACAAAGCACAAACTTCATGCTGTCATTTTTAGATCACTAATCTTTTCCTTTCTTTCACATACTGAATTATTTCACAACGGATCATACTGCTCCATGTGAAAAGACCAGTGATTAGCCACAGAGTAAGAACTGTGCTTTCCAGTTCAAACTTCTAAGAATCAAATTACTAACAGTCAATTAGGATGCACTCATAGCTGCCACACAAGTGAACAGACACCCAGTAGACAGTCAAGTTAATTCTAGATATATACCAAATGGTGAAGCTTAAAAAAAACACCACCATCCCTCAAAAAAA
>NW_009645823.1:0-2090 GCF_000690535.1 Cariama cristata
AACAACAGCTAAGTTCCAGCAAGATCTCATTTTTGAGAGCAATGTTCTGCTTCCAGGCCCTCCCAAAACCAACTGTGGGATGACTGCAAGATGGCTGTCACATCGATTACAGGACTGAGAGCTTTAATCCAATTGGCGGCAACACTGCTACGAGACTTGGAAATCTCCTCTAACCTCTAACCACAGTTTGGTGTGCAAACTATTGTGTTTGCTCTTGGGAAGCTTCACTCTTGCCAAAGGGAGACAGTATTTATGCTATTTGGCATATTTATTATTCAGTTAACCCATTCCTTATAAGTAAAACCTTCCTTAGAATTTATAACCCTCCCAAGAACTATGGATGATGGACAGAAATAAATAGCCATGAAGAGGAAAACAAAAGAAAACAAAACTTTAAATCTCTCTTCTACCATAACTTTTATAATTTCTTCTATTGTCCTTTGTTTTACAGGCCTATTTGTCATGATGAAGGGAAGCAAGAATCAGACAGCGTCTGAGAAATCTGGTTGCGCTTAAACTTTTGTGAAATTCAGGGAAACGAGTTGTGCAATCTGACATCAAATAAAGATCAGGTGACCCACAGGCTTCAGTTTCCTTCTGAATGAAGGCGAAAGGGCTATGGAGCCAACATCTTTATTTACTAGGATACTCAGTGGGACATGTAAACAGGGATTTTTATACCTATGGTTCCCCTAGGCAAGGTGATATATGCAGATTAGTTCTCAGAATGAAAACTACTTATTTTACAGTTCACAGGGGACTACTCCATCTCTTTGTCTGAGAATTATTGCTGTATTTGTGATGGCTGAACTCTCTAAAGAGAAAATGGGTTTACCTTACTTTCTAAGAGATGCCCACTCTGCTGACAGGTAGATAGGTGTGTGTATACTACTGTGCTTGTTGGATTCTGGTTTTGGGGTTAATGTGGCTCATCTGATAAAAATCACTACTGGCAGACTTACGCAGGTAATAATATTATCTGGCTATAGGGATATCAAAGTTATATAGCCCATCTTGCCCTGAGATCTGACTAGACTGGTGCAGACCAGCTGTGGAGCTGGGAATGTTACTGCTGCATAAACTCAACATGGGCACTGGACTCTCCCATTTCCAGGACCTGAGCTAGCATCTTTGCGTGATGCTGCTCTGTGCTGTAAACACGTGTCTGCTACCACAAAACTTACTCAGGTATTTGTAAACTGGTGCTCCATTGCTTCATGTATGTAACCAATCATACCATGGGATGAAACCAGACTCTCTATTTTCCCATTAATGAACAAGCAACAACCATAGTACAGAGTGAACTGATTGTATCAAAACAGACATGTGCACAAAATTTCTAGTGTTGTTTGTTAAAGAACTTATTCTCAAAAAGGCAACAATATTTCACCCTGAGCATGCCTTTCTCAAGGACTATCTTATATAGTATTTCAACAGCTGAAAATAAACTATGACATTTCCACACATTTTCCACTCAGAAGTAGACCTATTTTGTGAGTGAATTCTTCAACATTACTTAAATTCATCTTTAAATCGAGAATTCATTGAAATGAGGTCTAGGCTTCAGCCTAGGAGACTGACGGGAAAGCTTTTTGACTCCCATCATATACAGTGATGTCAGTGAAACTTTGGCAGTTAACTAAACTCACAATAAGTAAAAGTCAGACAATTTGATGTGAAACCAGAAATATCATGGGGGAACAGGTACGAAAACCCTGTACTTCTGAATCATAAATTAGTCAGTAAAAAGAAAACCCATCTAAAATTCTCAGCATAGTTTTCTGGAAACTGATACATGCATAAATTCATTTTTCTTAACAGAACATTGGTTTTATTACCTGCAGTTTTACAGGAGTCAGATTTCTATATATGCTTATATTTCTATGTTCTTTTTCACTTTTTGATGTTATTTCCACAATTTATTAATTTTTTTCTTCATATTTTTGTATATGCTCTTTTCCTCTTCTTTTTCTCCCAAACTTATCTATGAAGTTATTTCTATGCTGGGAAATAGATGTGTTTCCAAGTCATTCTTCAACTGGCTTATGAATGTGACCTTTATCTTAAAACCCGTTTATTCTATGTATTCC
>NW_009645824.1:0-2385 GCF_000690535.1 Cariama cristata
AAATATCCTCTGAGTCTTCTACCTCCCTCCAGTCTGCACAAGCAAAGCAAGAAAACCAATGCAGCCAAGACAGAGGGTACCTAAAAGGTAGCAGGAATACAAAAGCAAAATTAAATGACCCATAAATCACAGCTCCCAGGCCCATCCTAATAAAATAGGCATAATTGCACAGAAGAAACCCTCAAACAGGGGTTGCATGGCGAAAGAAAGGGAATTCAGCCTTCATGTGCCAAATAAATTAAAAAGACAAATAGAACTGCCACTGTTTAATGAGCTGCAAGACTGGGTCCCAGTTGATCTCATCTGAAGCCGGTTTGGCTCAGGAAAGTGTGGTGTACTGATGAACGGAAGATCTTTTGAGCACAAAGGCACCCATTTGACCCAGCAAATGTCCGTACAGGGTGATGGCACAGGCCAGTGCTCCTTGGGGATGGCAGCACAGCTGCCTCTCAGCATGGAGGCTGTCTAGGATCCACATCTGGCAGCACAGTGTAGTCCAAGACTAGATTTCTTCTCACCCTAAGTCAAGCTGAACTTGTTCTAGTAACTCTACGCAGGAGAGGTATCTCTGGTGAAAACCACTTTCTCACCTCTCCAGAAAATATCAGTTTAAGAGTTTAAATTCCAGTTGCTACCTTTAGCTGCTCCCATCATAGCAATGCTGGTCCCAGAGACCGTAAGACTGTGACAGCATCTCCCAAAACAGAAAGAGAAAAATACACAAATATCGATATCTTATTCCTTTAAGAAATATCCCTGGTCTTGGAGATTCTGCAACATCATTTCAACATAGCTCTTAATAGGATGTAAAATAGCGCAAAGGCTGGCAAACAATGGGAACACGATTATTATCAACACTTTTCTAAAAATATTTGTTTCTGGATTTTTCTTTTGGCTTTTTTTGGGGGGGTGTTAAACAATCAGCATCTTTTCTTCAATTTTTCATTGTCTCTTAGCAACTGAACAGTTTTGGTCACACACAGACTTGTGTAAGGAGATAGGAAGCGATTTGGAAAACATGACATTCCAAAAAGATGTCATTTTTCTGCTGAGAGTTTTCAGTTTGGGCAAATCTCTTGGGAAAAATTACAGGGAATGCCAGCCCCAAACAGACTGTCCCCTGATGCTACGACATGCAGGCAATAACCTTCCATTAGAAACCTTAATTTATTTATGATTTCTCCTGCTCTTTGGGACTGCCCTCTGCTATGCACTGTGCAAATATGGAGCAGAAAGAGGGTCTCCCAGAGCTCATAACATCTGCAGAAGAGTGGGCACAGGTGTGTTACTGCTTCACACTTGTTGCTGCTCTGTGTGAGACATACGGGCAAAATCTGGCCCTGTGGAGTTTCACAGAAGTGGGATGTTATCGTACCAGGATTGCAGGCTCATAACTCTGCCAAGACACAACAAAAAAGAGCTGTTTGATGGTGGAGGAATATGAGGAGCACGTGTTTGGTCAAGCTGGTGGGCAATGTTGTTCCCTCACCTCCCAAGGCTGGCTGGGCTCTGGTATGTCCATAAAAACACCCCCTGCTTCCTCTTTTTGCTGTGGGAGCAACAGAAAACCTTGATTTCAGCCCATGCAATCAAAACAAACGGTTGCCACATGTAAATATTTGTGTTGTTGGCCATCTCGCTTCATCTGTGGGGCTCCTAAAAATGGACAGGAAAATGCAACCCTGGCTGTTAGATCAGGACCTGAGATGTGCTGCAGTCTGAGTTTCCTTGGTACCTTCAGCAGCAGCCAAATCAGCAGGGCCAGGAGGGCAAGGGGAGCCTAAGATGGGACCCTTGCTGGTCTTTGGATCAACACAATGCTCATGGAGTGGTGCTGATCCTGTCTGCCCTCGGTGGTATCTCTGTGAGAAGACCCTCTTCTCACAGCCTCCCCAGTTTGCTTGGGGTCCCACTGAGTGTTCAACTGGGGGGATCATCACATATAGCCATGTAAAAAGTCATGCTCCAGAGGTGGAAAACCCACGTCTGATCTCTGAACCATGTCTGAACCATCCTCCTCAGTGATGTATCCAGAGCCATGGTCCTCAACACGTGTCTACCACCAGCAGTACAGGGCTCCTCTCAGCCAAGGACAAATCCCTCATCCCTGCTGAGCACCAAAGAGTTTTAACACTTGCCCATGCAGCTTGCCCCGACAGGATTGGGTCCAGAGAGAGGAACAGCAGGGCTAAAAATGTCCCTGGCTACTTGTGCCTCTAACCTATGTGACACCTATGTATGAGCTTGCATATTATCCACATTCGTTTCAGCTCAGCACAAATGTTACAAAATTAGGTCTTTACCACCCTTGTCTCCAGGGTTCTGCCTACTGGCATTTATAGGATCATAGAATCACAGAATCATTATGTTTGGAAGAGACCTCAA
>NW_009645825.1:0-2371 GCF_000690535.1 Cariama cristata
GAGGTAAAACACAGACACCAAGATGCATACATCAAAACAGATTACCGTCAAAGCCTGTGTCAGAAACACAAACCAGAACTCAATTATTTATTTGCTTTTCCTAAAAATAAGCTCTCTTAAAAAGACACAAGGATTGAGGCCACTGTAGTTTTTCACTGGCACCAGTGAAAACACAACCAAACAGGACAAGGTAACTGCACGACTTGGTGGCGTTGTCGCCCTACATAAAGGGCCTTATGACGGTCACTAAAGAAACACAAAAAGCATAAACACCCTTGAACCCAAATGTACACTCCTTCCCTACGGCCCTGCCATATGATATACAGGACATATAGAAAGGCCATTTAAAAGTAACGATTTAAGAAAACATATCACCATAGCAGCAGTATGCCACTCACAACAGGCAGCATCACAATATTAACATTTCTGCAAACATCAGTAACACAACCCTCTTCCCATTTGTCATTAATAGAGAAAAACCCACCCTAATCCAAATAAACACATCTGGCATCCCACTTAAAGCTTGTTCCAAGTTGGATCAGACCAAGTTCCACAGACGAGGACATTCAACAGAGAAGACACTTCTGACAGCTTGGCGAGCTCCTGCGTGAGTAACCACCTGAATGAACAAGGGCCAATCTTTGCATCAAGCTTCTTGCACTCCCAGGAGTAACATAAAGACCTGAGCAGACATAGGTCCCCCTGGACACAGGAGGCAAATAATTGTGTTTTCCATCGGCAGCCATTAAATCCATGGACTGAACTAGCTTAGATTTGGGAAAAATCTTTCTCAGTGTCAGCAAGCTGACTGTAACCGGCTTCTCCCCAGCCTCCCTGTGTTGATCAGGACAGACCTTGCCGATGTTAGCAGCACTCGGCCAACTGCAGCAACACACTTGTCCATCCCATCTCAGGTTGCCACTTGAGAAGGCAACAGCATAAAGCCATGCTGTTATGTCTCTCCAGAGCTACAGGTAGGCATCTTGCCCTGTGCTTCTTACTTGCAACTGCTACCTTATAGATTGGAATTGTTATTAATTTACCTGCTATATCTACAAGAAGCAGATACACACACTGAAAAGGTTTTGCTCCTCCCTAGGAAATATCTCCCTGTAATCCTTTGATGTTCTCTCCCCTTTCTTCTCCCTCCTGGAACCACAGAGTTCATCTACTGACAACTATTCTATTCAGTAGAGTAGAAACTCACTGATAAGGCTTGTAGGAGCAGCTTACAATACTGCTACCCAAGAGGAGCTTTCGTACAAAGACATCACACTGCTCCAAGGTCAGAATAAAGCAAGGCCGCGGAGATCACCTCAGTCCTCGTCAGACACAAGCGATGCTGGGAGGAAGGGAACAAAAGTTGTACTCCAACTCTCAAACTGGACTGTCTGCAAACATTTAGTGACCTTAATTCTCAATGAAGCAAGCTCAGAATAAGAAGCCTAAAGACTTTTCATTCTGAAACAATGTCATTACATGAAACAGACTGCTGCGACTGCTAAGTCAGTTTAAAGCATTAGGATCCTACTGGACTCCTCATAGATGCCCACATCAAGGCAGTTATTAAAAATATCCTCTTTTATTTTCTGACAATTGTTTTTTTCTTCTGAGATACAGATCTGGAACAGAACTTTTCATCCCTGTGCCAAGGTTTGTAGTAACAGCTTGCCCTGCTCTAAAGATCATCAGCAAACCGCAAATAACTGAACTTGCATCATTCTGTCTGGTGAGTGAACGAAGTTACAAGATTACAGAATCTCACGACTACGCTGTATGTGGCCAGCAGTCTAGTTACTCTGAATGGCAACTGAACTGGTAGCCAGTGTGGTTACAGCCCATAATATGAATAGTCCTGAACAGCGCTAGACGATCTCTTGGAAAGTATCTCTTCTGCTGACTTTCTCTCGGGGAAGTAGTGCAAACCCTCTGGATTTCTTCCAGAAGATTCACCAGAAGAAACTTCGCTTGCAATGCTCAGATCACAAGGAAACAACTTTCATCTTCACGGTGAACAGGGTAGTAGAGGAGAGCATTTGACTAAAGCCATGTGGTGTGTTTCTAAGGATACCATCAACAGTCCCCTACAGTCCCAATACTTCTCTGATACCAAATGATTCATGGATGGTGCAGTCCCACCCAGTGCAAGCCAATCTAACCGGGGCTGCCAGGTTCCCCGCTCTCCCACCCCGGTTTCATCGGGGTGAAACACACAAGCGTGCAATGGACCGGTTTTCACTCTGATAGGTTGTTTGGGGTATTTTTGGGTAAGGTTGATACTTCGGCAGTCCAATTACCTCAGCCGGCTCCCCCTTTCCCCACAAGCCTGGTGCTCGGAGGACAGGCCGACGGGATGGGAGTACCCCGGACC
>NW_009645826.1:0-2024 GCF_000690535.1 Cariama cristata
CTTGTACTTACTTTCACTTGCTGTTTCTGGGACTGTGCATACTTCTGTGAGCATCTACTTTTTTGCACATTCTTTCTGTAATATAATGCCACTACCACACTTAACTGCTAGTTTAAAGCATGAAGTTGCTCTTCTTCAAGGAGTTAATTGGGGAAGGAGTAATCTGGGATATATCGCTCTTAGACACAAATACATACACAAAAAGAACGACAGCTGCTTCTATAAATGTTGTAAATGCAGATCTGAAATCTATCTAAACTTGAATTTGTACGTGTTACAAGATTGCGGGTTGAGTTCATTTTGGTCAGGCACTTTGCACACAGGAAACTCTGCAATTCAAGCTAGCTTTCTGTTGTTTTGTCCATCCCTTAATGCCTTCACAGGATAGAAACTTGAGCATCCATGTGCTTTTCAGCATGTTTTGTCTGTCTGATTCTTTTAGAAATAATCTCTCTCATTTGCCATCATGGAGAATGTAATTTCCAGGATTCCAAAAAAGCAGAGTTAAATCTGTTGCATTGCTCTGTGAAATGTAAGGAAGTAATTTACCTTAATATATTAAGATGTGGCCCGTTAAAGTAACTTGGCGTTTGTCAGAAAGATTTGGAAATCAGGTGGATGAGTGTGGTAAAGAATGCATTCCTTTTCTGAAACATGGCAACAGCTATTGGTGATACTTTATTTTTATATATCCTTTTTCCCTACTAGCCTTCTCCTCACAGCATCCATGGAATGTACTGCAGTCCAGCATCTGGTAATCCCATACTACTGACAGCAGGCTCAGACATGAAAATAAGGTAATAAAGCTAACAACATTTTGTTTCACACCCTCCCTTCTAACCCTGCTGGTGTCCAAAATGTTGCCAAGCGTGTCCTAAGTAAGCTCCGACAAGTCAAAACAATAATGCTGAAGCTGTGTTCATTAGTGAGCATCAGTGAGCTGAGAGAATTGTTCTCAGCAATAGAGAAAAATTGGTGCTTCTCTGAAACACAATGTGTACCTTTCTGGAAAGTTCTTGATGGACCACATGACAGGAGACGAAACAATACCTCGTTTGTAAGCTTGATACGAATGTTGATTTCTCCACATCATTCTCCTCTGCTACGTGTAGAAAGCATACAGCATTTGTGCCCACTCATTTTCATCATAAGAGCAAGACAGCTTTTGAACAGCTGTATTAAGCTGATAAAATTGAACATCGCCGTTTGACTTTTGTTTCTTTGTGTTTAGGTTTTGGGATCTAGCCTACCCTGAGAGATCATACATTGTTGCCGGAAGTTCTAATTGCCCATCTGTTTCCTACTACAGGAAGATAATTGAGGGCACGGAGGTGGTTCAGGTATTTTGCTTTGGTTGATAGACACCTATTCTGCTTGCCTTTTGGATGGCCCCATGGGTTATATTGATTACATGATGGCTTTAATTATAACTATCTCACTCTTTCATGGATGGTGTCAGCGTTGCGTTTTCAGGCAGTTAGGGAGAAGTTAGTTTAAAAGAAAAGAATGAATTGGTTTTGACAGAATTAGACTTACCAAATACTACTTACACGCAGAAGCCAGAGTCATATGTTTCTTTTGGGATATTGTAATGTAGTGTTTTAACACTTTTGACTTTGATCAGTCTTTGAAATGTCTTTTGTGTAGGATCTTAGCAAGGCAATGTGAGATGTACTGGCACCAAAATAATGCGGTAGCAGAGCTCTGCAGTTTTTATCACATCCTTCAGAGTGACTTTTGGAACTGGCAGTGTTGCTAGTTGTTGAATAGCACAATGTTTTGTTTCGATTCAATTGAATCAATGCTACTTCAAACCTGACTGCAAAAAAAGTCAGTGAGGGTCTACCTATGCACTGTGATATTTTAGTGTTTCATCTGAAGTGCTTAGACAATTACATTCATGCTCTTGAATCAGTTTTTATAAAACCCTTGGGGAGCTAAGATGTATGTGTCACTGTAGCTTTTTTCCCCCTATAGGAGTATCAAATCTTGGTAGGTAGTGTCATTGAAGTACATATTAGGGA
>NW_009645827.1:0-2282 GCF_000690535.1 Cariama cristata
CATTCCTGAATGCCCAATAGACTCATCTTTGTACAGTATGGAAAGCAACGCGAACTTCTGCGGTCACCTTTCTGACAGTAATTTTAATGTCTTTCCAGCCTCTTCTTCCCCACACTGGAATGGGACGCCTGTGCACGCTGAGCCATCCAGTCTCCTTGTCAGACATAATAGAGCGTATCAAAAGCCACCTAAAATTACCCCACATCCGCTTAGCCGTGGGAATGGGCAAGACACTAGGTAAAGAGGCCTGCAAGTAAGACTGTCTATGAGAACTAGTATTCCAGGAAGACAAGGAGCATGAGTGTGTGCAATACTGCTGCCTTGGATAGGTGTACTTCCAAGAAGTACGAAGCGCTGTTAAAGACAAGAAACAGCATTTTAGAATTTACATGATACAATCATGCAAAAAGAATCTCATCTGTATTTTTAATCAGAAGTTCTATATTATGCTGGTTGTCACTGTGAAAAAGGGACAGCACAAGTTGAATACGGGACATAACTTTTTCATAATTTGTGTAATGACTAAGATCTTTTTCCCTCCCAGGATATCAGACACAAATGCGTACCATTTCATAGTACACTCCCTTTTATGACTGAATGTTAAATTTCAAAGCACCTTAAAATAGTAAGACACTTTAGAGTATCCTTATGAACATGGAGTCGTCCATGTTTTGATGAAAAAGAAATAGTGGCAAAGAAGGTGAACTATCCTAGCTCAAACAGTGGGTCACTAGTAAAATGTGGAGCAAGCATCCTCTTATCTCAGTTAACTATCCTAATCTCCAAGGAGCACAGCTATGAGAATTTGTGAGAGCAAATTTGTTCAGAACTCTTTGTCACTTACGAGACAGAAGTCTTATTAGAACCTTCTTATACTACCAATTGCACTAAAAAACCCCCCCTGAACTATTTTGAAGCCTCTCATTATGGTGTGGGATTGTAGTGGTGTGACTCCACTTAAATCAATAATTGCATGGCAATATACTGTAAAACCTTAATAGAATTTGAAAACTCACTCTCTCTTTCTGTCATGTGTCCCCTCTCCCTAGTGAATGTAATATAGATGGAGGATTAAATTTCCTGCTGCTGGCACATACGTAATAGCTTGAAATCAGCAATCATAGCAAATGCAAATTTTTTATGGCATGGAGCAGCCTTCACCTTGCATTGAGATTGGCATTCTGAGAGCTAAAAGTTAGGAAACCAGTATATCTCAGATGCAAAATGCTGCCTTAGTGGCATAATTAGTTGGAGCACTAATGATGGTGGAACATGAGAGTCTTGAAAAGAGTAGCAGCCTATTAAAGGCTTCAGAAACCTAAGGAGCACCTCACTAGGAGAGAACTAGCCAGCAGTCAGCCTCCGTGCTGTAGTTTTCTGCAAACTTTCCTACCCCTTGGAGAAAAAAACCCTACACATCTATTTGGTACAAAGAGGATTTTGCTGTATTATCAGAGATGTTCTAGGCCCATGACTCTTTCAAACTGACCGATGTGTCTCTTCCTCCAACGAATTTACATGGGCCCTAAAATCAAGGTAGTAGTTACTGTGAAACAATTAATAGCAATGCTGACATGAGGGCCAAACAGAGGGAAAGGGGTTTGACTGTGGCACCTTGTATCCTGCAGAATCGCCAGTGAAGAAAGCTGCTCTGTGTGCTGGTTCTGGGAGCAGTGTCCTGAAGGGAATGGAAGCTGACCTCTATCTCACAGGTAAAAGCTTATGTTGCTGTTTTGTTATCTTTGTAAAAATAATCACTGGGGGAAAAAAGGAAAAAAGAAAAGAGTTGACTGGCTGTTGAAAGATTTGGCCAGAATTACCTGTTATACTTGAGAAACAATCAGTTAGTTATTGGAACGATAGAAGAATAACATTAGGGACGTAGCGATAACGTGGATCAGATGGCTGCGTGGCACAGTGAGGGTTATTTGAATTAAAACATTGCTATACATGCATTAATTCAACACCAAAATTAGTGTTGATGGCAGTCTTACCGCAACCTTCAGTGTGTTTCTCCTTTGGCAAGATACAAGGTATTTCCTCAGCTCCCTACAGGATTGCCTAACAGAAAATGGAATATAATGTAGTCTACAGAATCTTCCGAAGGAACCCCATAGTGTATCTGACCAAAGGAACACTTAGTCCATTATCCTCTTTTCTAACAGCGGGACAGCTACTCCCTACAGCTTGCTCAACAATGTGAAGGCTGCCTTGCGTTCTGCAGTACTTAATTTGAGCAAGTTCTTTGGCAAGGCACGTCCCATCTCCCCCTTATATGCAGC
>NW_009645828.1:0-2412 GCF_000690535.1 Cariama cristata
TATATAAATATTTTCTTTTCAGAAAGAATGGAACTCTGGTATACCTTGTCTTCTACCCTCATCACTAATTGTTCTGGGGGACTATGTGAGTACAATGTCCTTGCACTGTTCCTCGATTGGTTAAAGGATAAGGCCTTAGACAACTTTTCCTTACCAATTTGCCTTTTTCCATTCCACCAAATGTAATCTATTTCCTGAGTCCCTTGGAAAATTAGGAATTAACATTTTTACTTACTTCCTGGCTATACGTTACCATCCTTGCTGCCTGGCTAACGAAGTCAATACACTGAGGGGAAGTAACTGGTAGGATTCTGCAGTCCTTAGGAGGGATTCAGCTTGGCAGAGAGGAAACCTGCTGGGTTTGAGGTCTTTTGCCTGTTACAGTACTTTACAGTTTTGGACACCTTAGTAAACTGTGACCAACAACCTGTTGGATCCATATGCTTTAAAGCTGATTGCCAAGCAAAGTAGCTGCATGCAGAACACCATCGGTATAGCCTCCTGTATGCCTTGTCAAGGGAAGAAAGGAAAGGGCTTTTTGCATTAAAAGACATTTTGTAATACATAGAATGAATTAAAATGAAGCATCAGCAAACACACATTCAGAAAAGCACCTGGGAAGTGCAAGTTTTCACCATACAGATTTTTGACCCTAGGATAAGGAATATACTGTTATTAAAATAATCAAATGCCTGTTAGTGCTACTATCCATGTGTTCGTTGTGAAGATGAGGGCAGAGGAGGCTGATGTGTCAATTCCAGCCTTCACCTAATTAAAGATGTAGTAAGGCTTAAACTAAAGCTTAACTGTGTATACAATTCAAACAGCACATCAGATCTGCTCAGCAGAAAGATGTCTGTTCTGCTGTAATCCTTCTACACCAGGAGAAATTGTTTCTAACATTTCATTTTGCAGACATGAGGGCACAGAGGATGACAGACAAATTGACCACTAAAACCAAACCTGCAGAATAAAGATGAATAATCAAAGCTCATGCTATCACTTCATACTTCCTGCAAGCACTGCTGTACAGCGACTGGCTGCCAGCAGTTCTGCTGCAAACCTGAGCATATGGCTTCAAGTTGCTCTGCTCCTGTGCTGATGCACAGAAATATGACACACCAGTATACAAATTAACAGTAGGGGTTTTTTCAGTCACTTTTTCTGTAGGTTGCATATGAACCTCCTCCCCATGCCAGGAAAGAAGAGCATTTCATTATGCTTTATTTTAACCACTTTGATCATTTTATTGAAAACCACTGCACTGGCCTAAATCTCCTTCCATCATCACACAAACACACTCCCCAAGACAGACTCCAAACCTAACTATAGAGTTAATCAAACTATCCACTTGGGCCGATCAATTGTTAACAGGAGAGAGTAGAGAGTCTAAAGGTCCCTTTGGGCTTCATTATTTAATGTGTCTTTTTATATCATCCACACTATGGGTTATATTGCAGCAGCATTTTGCTCCAGTTGCTTGCCAACAAACATTCGCCATAGAGGAGCCCTGAGCAAGCAGTCACATCTGTGTCCACTCCTGTACCACCCATTTAGCAGAGACAATGATCACTAGAAACAACAAAGGAGCCACAGATAAAACAAACAATGCTGTGAGCCAGAGATCACTGCCATCCCAGGCAAGTTTACCATGAAAATACTCAAGAAAAAGGGAGGGGAGGGAAGAGAGATACGAAATATAGAACTATAAAACTTACGCCTAGAAGAGATTTTACCCATGCACCCACCCAACCCCACATCTGAGGAGCATTTTCTATCGCACTGCTAGGTTGAGCAAGAAAGACTGAGCAATGCACATGGGAAGCAGACAAGCATCCAACGTCTCCTCCCATTTGGAGTCAAATAGTCTCCTACGAATCACTAGACACAAGGAATAATAATAATTGTTATTGTTATAGTAATAATAGCAATAGAGAATCACCAACCTTGAGGATCCCAGTTCACCTGTTTTCTTGGAGTCTCGATTGGAAATTTCATCGCTTCCTTTTTGCACAGGGAGGAAAAAGAATTAAATAAATTCCCAACCTTCCTGTCTCAATGCTGCAGTCAAACAAATTAATTTCAAATTATAGGGAGCCTGCGCTGTTTGACTGAGGGGAACTGGTGGTTGCCAAGGAAAGAAATACACAAATAAATCAAAGGAGGTTGGGAGGGGCGAGGAGGGGAGTGGAGTGGAGGGGTTTGCTCGGGCGAGGTGAGGAGGGGTGCAGACACCCCAGCAGAGAGAGGGGGAGAAGGGATGGCGTGAGGACCAGAGAGAGTCTTGGGCGAGGGGAGGACTCCAGGAACGGAGCAGGCTGAGATGGGCAGCGGGTCCGGGGTGCTGCTGGCTGCCGGGGAGGCTCCCGCAGCTGGCTCGCCCAGTCTGCCTGCAGATGTCAGGGTGGCGGG
>NW_009645829.1:0-2229 GCF_000690535.1 Cariama cristata
CAGGACCACAGCCAGTTTACTGTCACGAGCAGGGTGCAACGTTATTCAGAAAAACACTTCTTTACCTACCAAATCCTCTAGAGAATCATTGTGCTGCTTTACAAAACAGGACAAGATGTATGCAGTTTTCCTTTATATATATATTTGTATGTAGATCAGTGATTCCTGGAAAAGTGACGAAGAAAGTATTAGTATTTGGACTATGACAGCAAGGCAATCAAATGTCTGGTTGCTAGTTACCAGTCCAGTAGTTGTGAAATAACACAATATAGAAACAAACACCATAAACGTAATAAATGTAGTTCTGGGAGATAGGAGTTTTAAAAAGATTACAAAGGTCATTTACAACGTAAGATGAATTTGTGCAGCATTTTGAGTCCCAGAAGCAGCAAGTACATTAAAGAACAGCAAATGATCACAAAAAGTATGTGAAATCTAAGCAGATAAAAAACCCTTTTGTCACAGATTATATTGGTAATGATACGTAACAAATGTTTAGAACATTGTTCATATCTAAATCAACAGACTATTTTCAAACCAAAGCAATTTTAAAGTAGTCTAAACCCTTACTTAAGCAGATTCATTGTGTCAGAAAAGATACATAAGTTTTTAGAAGCCAGTTTGCTGCTGACTGTCATAAAAGTTCTTAATTTTCGGCCAGAAACTCACCAGTTGAGAAATCCTTTCTTGCTCCTACCAATTACATTTGTTATTTATAAAGGCATTTCCAAAAAGGTGTAGCTTGTCTTGTACACTTATGCTTTATTGTCTGACATATTTAACATATTTTTCTTCTCTGGAATGTCCCATTTGAAGTCATCAAATAATTTTCAGTTTTATTTAATTAAACTTTATAATTCTCATTTAAAAGTAGGTACTCTGGCCTACAGAATTGACTATGGATAAATTGCTGGGTACTTTTAGACACAGAGATTGAGAGGTGCAGTAAGTTATTTTTTGAAAGCATCCCAGCAGCATGGATGCTTAATTTATAGATTTCAATGGGAGTGATGCATGTAACACACTGAGGCGCATTTGAAAGTCCAGATATGCCCTTCTCTACCTCTTTAGGGTTAGAGTTTCAAAAATATTGATGTGTTGAAATGAAATGTCTGCTGACATCTCTTTGCCATAGCTATGTGGGAGATAGTAGTAGGTCTCCAGACAGCTTGTGACAGGATTGTGCTTCTCCAGAAACACAGTGCTAACTGCTGCTTCTCATAGAACAGCAAGTTGTATTCTTGTTCGTTCTTAACTTTTATGATCTTCCTAGTGACTACTTAACAGATGCTGGTAACAGCAATATTTAAAAATAAAATCATAATTTCCTTGGACATTTTTAGAGGCTTGTTCTTCACCTACTTCATCTTCTCAAAGAATTATGAACGATACTAAATAATTAAGTTTATTTTCCAGAAATTTCACTTAAATAGACATCAATTTCTCTTTACCAGTAGCGTATCAGCACAGACTCTGTAGCAATTTTGATAACTAAGATACAGCCAGACAAATATAAGCTCCTAATTGAATTCATGGTATCTGTCCTCACATTTTTTAATTTGTGGGTTTTGCAGGCTGTATGTATTTGTGTTTTTAAAACATTCTTAAAATATAGAAATTAATTCACGTAGGAAAATGAGGAAGTGATATTATCCTGCATCTGCAGACATCATTGTCTCCCCATTAGTCAAGGTTAAATTACAGTGGTGAAAATTTTTCCTCCTACACATAAGATAATGCACATTTGAATAGATCTTATTATTTGGAAATGTCTCTTGATAGTTAGCATTTATCATAATTTGACTAACTTTATCTCATTCACTAAATTCAAAATCCAGTTGACTTTTTCCTAATTTTTGTGGCTTCAGCTTCCAGAGCTTGACGTACTAAAGACCCTTCATCTTTTATTTTTGCCTTTATCGTAAAAGTTAAGCAGGAATTTGATTGACCGCCTCTGTTTAGCTTTGACTGAGGCTAAAGAAATAGACCAAGGGAGCCCTTAGAGTATTGAAGTCTGAACTTCTCAGATAACAGAAAAGCATGTGTTATTTCTCTCTGAAGCATAAGGACTAGTTGCTTCAGTGAACTGTTTTCAAAAGGTATTTTCTGAAATATAACTCAAGGAGAAATAGAAATTATTATCTCTTTTGACATTCTCAAAAGGTTAAATTGGAAAGCAAACTGCGCCTGTGTCTGTGTCTAACAGTCTCAAGTTGCACCAGGGGAGGT
>NW_009645830.1:0-2397 GCF_000690535.1 Cariama cristata
GGCCCATGCCGAGGCCGGGCAGCCTGTTCCCCACCAGCCCCGAGTGTGAAATGCAAATTTCCAGTTCGCCAAAATGGCCACATTCTGGAGCCGCGGAGAAGCTGCAGTGCGGTTTTGGAACCACCCCCGTTTGGGGGCACGTACGTAAGTGGGAGATGTGCGTGCTCCCTGCGCAGGGCGCGGTGGTGACTTGGATGTTGAGTAGCCAGCCCAGCCGCCCCCCTGGGCCCGACCACTGTCTTTTCTGAAGAAAAGGTGGTGCCAAGGCTGGAGTTACACTATGGTCAGGGTCTGCTTTGCAGGCCGCTAATTAGTCTGAACCATTAATACGTAGATTTGACACCTTCAGGAGGTCTTTGGATGCAGAAATCGAAGACAGAATTGCGTGTAACCTGAGGTGTTATTTGTCGCTCCTGTGAAGAGTATGCAGTCTTGTGTTTTACAGGTACTTATCAAATGCTTAAGTAACAAGCACAATAGTTTACAAGCTTCTGGAAAATAGGAAGCATTCATATAAGTCAAATGAAGCCCTGCTGTACAAACCAGTGACAGCAAATGCGTGTCGAGTGAACTGTAATACTGAGCTAAGTAGTATTTGACTGGCACGTTGTCTTTGTGTTGTCATAGGTGCGATGTCTGAACTCCAGTGAGACTTTCAACACTGCAGTGGTTTGGTAAATTGGGAGGAAATGAACTTTGAATTGAATTTTCATACTGAGGTCAAACCAAGACCAAAAACTAAAGTGGGAATGGATGTGTTTATACGTCCAAAAGTCAGTTAGCAGGTGACTTTAAATGGGATATTGATAACAAATAATAGAATATTTTAAGTGTGCCCTTATCACTTATAATGTCTGATGACCAATCTTCTGTAATTTTATGATGCAACTGTTGTAAGGCATTTGTAAGAATGAAAAATCTGTGTTGCCTGCTTATTATTGAAGCCATTTAGCACATCAGATGTCATTCCAGATTACCAGTTGCATTTCAGCTGGACTGGAAACAAATACAGATCAGTAATAATGTAATGCTGTGTACCTTGAGGTTAAATGTCTGACAAGATGACTAGTGTTAATGGACTGTGATATTTTTCAAGCCATAGGTCTGACATTACTTGCTATGTCGGAGCAAAATGTTTACAACAATCTAACTCCACATTACAATATATTAAGACATCATTCTTTTCTCTTGCGTGTGCTGCAAGTTTTCTGACTGCATCTAAATTCCACTGCATCTAAATGGCCCGTGTGTAAAAGCAGCATTTTCCAGGTTCTGAAGAGGTCTGAACAGCACTGTTAGTGGTATTTGATTCAGTCCAGGATGTCCTGTAAGGTTTCTGTTCAGTACGTTGCAACTTTAAAACATGTGCTGCAGATAAAACTGCATGAACACAAACCCAGCTGGGACCAGATCTGCCACTGTAATTTTTCTGAGCGGTATCTTACTATACATGTAGTGCTATTGGTAGGAACGGCCTAATGTAAGTAAGGATGGCAGGCCCGAAACAAAAACTTTATGCCAAAGATACCTGCTAAATTTGCAGTACTGTACCAGATTAGCTCTTGGAATTTTTTTAAATACGGAAGATTTAAAACAGTATTTTGCATTAGTGGGGCTTGATTGACTAGACTGATAAATGGTAAGTACACCTGGGTAGCTTCTAATCAAGTTTAAGTAATATAATACTGTATTAAGAACTCATTAAAAGAATAGGTAAGAATTAGCCGTTAGGGGCCATTTAGTAACAGATTGTTTCAGTGTCCTCATCTTGTAAAGGCTTTTTCTAAATATAGGGCTTTGTTTCCAATATTAAGATGCTTCCTCTGGCTTCTGTTTCTCTTTTTTCCCTTGTCTTATTTTCATCAAATGCTTATACTTCTGATTAAATTATTATGAAATGTTATATTCTGTTCCCTTTTAAATAGCTTGTAATGCATCAATGCTTTTCTGCAGTTTTATATTTCATGATACTCTCTTCTAGTGGCTAAGCCAGGAGTTGGAAAAAATACTGGTTTTGTTAATGCAATTTTCACCAGTGTGGTTTGGGTTTTTTTTCATAGGTTGAATTTTTTTTTTCTGTGTTCAGTCCTGCAGTATGCCTCTTGTAGCGTGGATGTGTGCCTATCAATGATGCAAAACTTCATCTTGCAAACTGACAGTATGGTGACAGCTGATGCTATAGAGTACATTAAAATAACTCCAGCAGTGGTATAATGCTTCATACGTTCCAAGTAAATCCTAAGAGAGTATGAACCCATCACCAGACATTCAAAATGTAAATGCTGTTCTGCTTGATCATCAAATCAATGACTATTAAGTGCAGAGTCGTGTTACGCCAAGATGTAGCTTCAATACGGTTAATTTTTTACTTAAAGCACTTACAAATCCGTCGGGGGG